>NC_048218.1:135924849-136018291 GCF_002007445.2 Ailuropoda melanoleuca | reverse complement strand
TTTTTAATTTCTGTCAGATTCGCTCTCATTTCTGCCCTTAGGGATTCTATATTCTCAGCAACGCTTTCTCTGATGCTTTTTTCAAGTTTACTCATCATCTTGACCATTGTTGCTCTGAATTCCATTTCTGATAATTGGGATACATCCATATGTATTAATTCTGTGGCCGAGGCCAATTCTGTGGCAGAGGCCACAGACTCATTATCTTTTCTTTGCTGGGGGGGACTTCTCCTTCTCGTCATTCTGATGAAGAGAGATTGCAGGGTTGTCCAGAGCCCAAGTGTTGACTGGGACCCAGGCCGTGCGCCCTTGTTTTATAGAGATCTTAGGGATGTGGGCTTCTTCCTTAAAGAGTTTATTTATTTATTTGAGAGAGAGAGAGACAGTCAGCAAGAAAGGGAACCCAAGCAGAGGAGTGGGAGAGGAAGAAGCAGGTTCCCGGTGGAGAAGCCCGATGAAGGACTCCTTACGGAGCGTTGTGATCACACCCTAATCCGAAGACAGGTGCTTGGTGACTGCGCCACTCAGGCGCTCCGGGTTGTGGGCTTCTTGATTTTTCAGCCTGCCTTCTGGGGGAGGGGCCTGCCTGCAGGTACTCAGAAAACCCTGTTTGGGTAGAGTCTCTGTGTCCCTTGCGAGGGGGGATGGGGATGGGCACCCTGTGAGCCGGTATTTCCGGGCTTTTGTTCTCTGGCGGCTTTCCCTGGCGGTTTGCTATGCCTCTTCTGAGAGAGCAGCAGCGGCTGAAATTCAGCCTCTGTCTCAGAACAGAGGGATCGCGGATCGTTCTCCACTGATGTTCTGGCCACTTTAACTCTGTTTCTGTTGGTGCTGCTCAACCCTGCAGCATCCCGGGCTGTGCGCCCCACACCCGGCGTCCCAGCCCTCACTTCCAGGGCCGGCACGTCTCTGTCCTTTGTGTTTCCAACCCCGCCCGCCGCCAGCCGCCCCGCGCGGGCTCCCGGAGCTCCCCGTCTCAGTCTGGTGTCTCACGGGTGCTGACCGCGAGTCCGCCTGCTCCCCCGTGCAGGTGGCCCTCCGGCCGCCAGCCGCCCCGCGGACGCTCCCGGAGCTCCCGGTCTCAGCCTCGATCCAGTGAGCACACCGGAGCTCAGGAGCTCCGTGAGATGCTTGGTGGTGCACGCTCCCGGCTCACGGACTCCGTGACTCACTTTTTTTGTTCTAGAATGAGAAATTATTCTAAATACGGTCATTACAGTTTCTGTGACTTTTGGAGAGGTACCAGGAGATGTTGATGAAGAAGACTCTGGACATACCCTTCAGAAAAATGCACACGCACATACAGACATAGGAAAAATCATGTTGTTTATAGGGTTTTTTGATCTTCAGAACCATCCTGTTACTCTGCAATGGTTCATCGATCATGGAGCATGAACACTTTTTGTCATCATTTGATTAAAATCCATCATAAGGGGCGCCTGGGTAGCGCAGTTCTTAAGCGTCTGCCTTTGGCTCAGGGCGTGATCCCGGCGTTCCGGGATCGAGTCCCACATCGGGCTCCTCCGCTGGGAGCCTGCTTCTTCCTCTGCCACTCCCCTGCTGTGTTCCCTCTCTCACTGGCTGTCTCTCTGTCACATAAATAAATAAAAATCTTTAAAAAAAATCCATCATGGGAATGATTTCCATATTTACCCTAGTGGAATAAATTAATAATCTTTGTTTCATTTATTTCAGAAATAATCATCTTGTAGCTTTTCCAAAAGTATATTGCTAGACCAAGAGTGGGAATTTGAGGGCCTGGGACATTGAGTGACACTGCAAACTGAGAATAAGGTAATAGGACAATGAATTGTTAAAAGAACAGTTAGAAGGCGTGATTATGGTGGATTAGGTCAAAGGTTTAGGTAGATAGAACAAAGAATGCATTTAGGACCTAGAGGTAAATGCTGCTGTTGTCTGAGGAGAGGTGAGGCTGGCTGAGTATGTAGAGCAGGCCTCCTCTGAATGGCATGTATGAAGCAACATGCTCACCCCACTGTCCAGAGTTTCTGTTCAAAAGAATTATAAACTGTGGACAGTCTTAAAAATTACATGTCTGAGAGTTGCCAGTTTAGGAGAAGAAAAAAATAAAGCTCTGAAATATATTGCCAAATTTTTAGCCTTTAACATTCATGAGTTTTCAGCCTGCAGAGCCAGCATCCATTTGTGCCTCCAGAAATCCTGGGAGCATATTAGCTTTAGGTGTGAAGATGGCAGACTCTGGACTTAACTCCCTCCCCATCCCCACCCTGGTTGAGTTTTTTTTTTTTTTTCCTGGGCTTTAGTTGATGATCCTGTGGAAACAAAAATGACTTTGCTTGGTTTGGCAGAAAGGCAAGAAAGATAAGCTGCTTGGGGAAGAGGGAACCTGTTCCAATCCCTGTCCCAAGGTCTTTTCAAAATGTATGCGTCAGCCTGAGAAATTTTCATATGTAATGCCTAAGTCTAATTATTTAGTTTGGCTACAAAGGATTGGCGAAGCATGCTTTAATCGTTTTGATGCTAACATTGTCACAAGGCAACATTAAATCATTTTGAAATGATAATACTTTACGTTAGTCACTATTTTCTCAGCTGTTTTTCCTTGTCACATTTGAAACTAAACCCAATAGAATTGGTTATAAAAGAAAGAAAGCAAATGACTACCTCAACTTTATTTTCCTGGAGGTACCAGTAGAAACAGCAAATGAGATGCAAGATCCTTAAACATCTTGCTCCCTTCATTGGCATTGCCGTTCGTAATTCAGGGACTTACCATCTTTTAGAAACTTCTGGGTAGTCTCCTTGCTCCCACTCTTCCAGTTCTCATCCATCCTGAACACTGCAGCCAGACTTTTTTTCCAACACTCAGTTAAAGTCTTTGTCGCTTTTCTGTGTAATATATTTGAGTGGCTTCCGGTTACTGAGATGATAACCAAACTCCCCAGTGTGCCATTTTCAGCTCTGATTATCTGGAGGCTGCCTTGATGTCCAGCCTCACATATTCTGTATGTTCTAGCCTACTGAACTATACTTCAATTCCACAAATATTTAATAAGTACTTAATTTGTCTCCAAGACACTGAGCTAGTGCTATGGATTCAAAGATAAATTAGACATAGTCTTTGTGCTAAAGGAGCTCACACTGCAGAGTAGGAGACATATTAAAAATGCAGTGCGTGAGGGCACCTGGGTGGCTCAGTCGGTTAAGTGTCTGCTTTGTCCTGGGATTGAGCTCCACATTGGGCTCCCTGCTCAGTGGCAGCCTGCTTCTCCCTCTCCCTCTGCCCCTCTCCCTGCTTTTTTTCTCTCTGTCTCTCAAATAAATAAAATCTTTAAAAAAGTTTTTTTAAATGCAGTGTGTGAGTGTGACGTATGATGATATATGCCCTTGTACATTCCCATGTTCTTCTGCCTTGAATAAACTTTTCTTTATATCTTTCCTGTAAAGCTTCCATTTGTCCTTCAACACTGTGGTCAATAATCATCTTCTTTTATATGGTGATGCACAATTACTTGAAAGATTTCTTTTGTGTATACTTGTATTAGGATTTATTTCACTTATATTGCATTTTGTATATGTATCTGTTTATGGATTGATCTGTGAGCCCTTTGAAGGCAGGGCTTAATCATGACCACAACCTTAACCACATGCTCAATACCTAACACGTAATAGATTCTTATAAATATTTGTGGACTGAATAGCGCTTTTTTTTTTAAGTAGGCTCCATGCCCAGTGTGGAGCCCAATGTGAGGCTTGAACTCAGGACCCTGAGATCAAGACCTGAGCTGATATCAAGAGTCGGACACTTAGCTGACTAAGCCACCCAGGCACTCCCTGAATAGCTTTTTAATATTAGTCCAGTATTATTAAAAAAATACAGAGAAGTTCTCATCTTCACAACTCAGGTTTAATGGAAGACAGGATAACTTTCTTCTTTGATAGAACATACTTTGCCCAAACTAGAATTTAATAATCATACTCAAAGTAACAGTTAATATTTATTGAATTTTTCATATCTTCAAGCTGTTGTTTTAAGAACCTTATATAAATTATCTCCTTAGTCATCCTAACAATTATATGAGTTGGCAAATACAATGACTTCCTTTTTATAGATTTTGTAGAAAGTTTAAAAAATACGTCATCATGATTGTAACAGCTGATAATTGTATAGCACTTACTGTGTGCCAGGCACCGTTCTAATGCTGATCATATATTAAGTCCTTTATTCCTCACACCTCCATGATTTATTAATAGTTTATATTATTCTTTCCTCAGTTCTGCATTATAGTTAGTATGAAATGTTTATTGGATATGAGTCCTACAAAAATAACAGTCCTACTGTATTTGGAGATGCTAGAAAATATTGTTCCATGTGTCGCTGGTCTGAAAAACTATTAAAGTTATATCTAGCTTAATAGAAAATAATTAGTGTAGAGTTCAGACTTCTATCCAGTATACATAAAGCATGATTCAATAAACATTAATAAGACCACACTCACTTGAGAATTCAGATAGTATCATATTTTCTTCAGCATACGCCTTTTGCTTTGTCAAAACTAAGATCAAAATCTGTCTTGCTGAATAAAGGAAATAACATTTAACCATTGTAAATTAGAAAAAAGAGTGAAGGGAATTCTCAAACTATGAAATAATAATAAAGCCTGCAGTTGATGTATGGAATATATAGGCTTTAAATTTCAAAGACTCAGAGATGCCTTTTATAGAGGTTAAAAACTGCCATGAAACATTTTAGAAGTATCTTGATAACTATTTCTGAGACATTGTCTCTTTATATTTTTCTCATCGATTAATAATGACTACTTGAAAATAATGATTTAGTTTTAAAGTCCAGCAACACCCAATGGACTTTAACAAGTAATAAGTGATATTATTCCTTTATGGTATTTAATATTATACAGTTACAGAAAATGAGAGAGTATGACAAGTATTTGGCAAAATCTATTGAAAAGATTTGGGTTTCTGTAAACCCAGACCTAAATTTAAATAGGAGTCTGTCCATATTGCAATTATGAATGAAAAAAAGAATTAGGACGTACAGATAAGTGTCAAAGAGAAATGGAGACTGGGACTGAGATTATATTATCAGCTTTACCACAACTTGATGTTTTGACTTTAGGGCATGTGGCTTCACCTTGGAGGAATTAAATACCTTCATTTATAAAATCACGAATTTGTATTAATTGATTTTCAAGGTCCCGTTCCTACTTTACAATTTTGATCCCATCACTGGGATCATATATCTTTCAGAATCCATTTTCTTGGATTTGGCTTCTTAGTTTACTTCCTGAATACATGAACTAGGAACAGTATAATCCTCCAAACACAGTCATGAGTCTTAACCTTATCTAAAGTAGGAGGTGAAGAAATGCTCTGAGGTTTATCACATACTTCGTCTGAGGCTTACTTTGCATTAATTGATTGATTTAAACCAGTTTGCAAATGTACTGTAGATTGAAGCTTTAATTTATAACTTAAGAAGGTGACTAAAGTTGTGAAATATTTTGCATTTGTTTTGATATTCATTTTAGCATTTTGCATTTTTTCATACGTAAGATCAATATTGTGTCAAGAAAATACAGATGTCATAAATCACATTGATTTCTAAATGAGTGTGTGCTTAAAACTGTACATTGTTTGCTTTTATCTAAATTCGAGCATTTGTGCTGTATGTATTCATTTATAGAGTACAAAAATGTATTTATTGAGCCAAATAAATATTTTGCGAATTAATTTTTTCTTTCTATTCCACTTTTATTTTCCCATAGACTTGCTGCTTTCAAATAGCTGCATTCCCTTTTTGGGTTCATCAGAAGGACTGGATTTCCAAACCATTCTGTTGGATGAGGAGAGGGGCAGGCTACTTGTAGGAGCCAAGGACCACATCTTCCTGCTCAGTCTGGTTGACTTAAACAAAAATTTTAAGAAGGTCAGTTTATTTATATGTAGTTGACTGAATATGCATTTATCTTCATCCATGCCTTTCTTTTCTTTTGTTTTAAGTGACTCAGTGTCAAATGCACTAGGTCATTTTCATGTCCAAAAAAAATATATTAAAAGAACACCTCGCTTCAGATACACCTTTTGGATTTTTCTGTATTTAAGTACATATACATGTTCTCTGTTAAGAGTGAATAACCATAGGGGTGCCTGGGTAGCACAGTCGTTAAGCGTCTGCCTTCGGCTCAGGGCATGATCCCGGCATTCTGGGATCGAGGCCCACATCAGGCTCCTCCGCTGGGAGCCTGCTTCTTCCTCTCCCACTCCCCTGCTGTGTTCCCTCTCTCACTGGCTGTCTCCCTGTCACATAAATAAATAAAATCTTAAAAAAAAAAAGAGTGAATAAGCCTAGTAATAAAACCTATGATGATATGAATGAAAGGGATTATACAAGAGAAATGCAATGGTTTAGATTGAAAATCTGGCAAATGAGTTATTTATCAATAATTAACATTTTTATCTATAGCAATTATTGTAAAATTAAGTTTTTATTAACTTAAAGTTATCAAATAACCATATTTTAAATTGACAGTGTGACTATGGTGGTATTTTAGCACCATACTGTTTTTTTTTTTCCACACTCTTTTATTTTAACTGAACAGTTTTCTCCTATGGCCCAATCACACTCAGAGGGTGATTAATAATACTCCCAACTATGGGCTCATGAAGAACAATCTACCACTAAAAAAAATATATATGCTAGTTACTGAAAAAACAAAAGGCAACTTCTGCTGTGCTTTACATTTTCAGTTAGCAACACGATACCCAAAGGAAAGAGTGCCACAGTTTAGGCCTTATAAATTATGATCAGCTGTTACTTTAGCAAATACCAATATCTGTGTAAGCCAAGACGGATGCCAAGACTGGAAGGGATTGAATGACTGATGAAAAGACATAGTACATGACCCATTCTACATCTATGAGACAGATTGTTTTTCTGTCTCTCTTTTTTCAGAAGAATTGCAAAAAAAAAAAAAAAATACTAGGAGCCATTACAGGATTTCAGATCAATAGTCACCAATACAAAATTAATGGAGAATTCTTTCCATTCATAAAGAGCTGTTTATAAGTCATCATAGGACTTTGAAGTTTCAAATAGCTTTCACCTACAATGACCACTTTAACTTAAACCTCTAATTTTGAAATGCTTTAATAACTAAATATTCATTGCTCAGTTATTTGAATATCATCAGGACTAAGGGCTGTAGTCTACATAGGAAAAATATTTATCTCCATATGTGTTAATATTGCTTTCTTAATGCTGCATCAGAAATGATGTGGTGGGTTTTTTTTGCCTTTTAGTAATTTAATTTTTAAGTAGTACTTCTGTCCATTTTTGAGGTCCACCAAAAGAAAAGGAGATATCTCTTATGAGTGCTCAGACTTGATAAAGAAATAGTCGTTGGATGCAAATGTATATGCATGTATTAGATGTTTCTAGAAGAAAGTGTGAGGGTAAAATATTGCCAGTAGTTGTTCTTGACTTGTGATAATCCAAATACACTTACAAGCTCATAAGATTATTTTCTTAAAAAAATATTGTTCTGTAGTTTGATAAGCAGTGAATTATGTGCTAGAATTTGAAAAGCTTACCTTCATTCTGCCATTATAGTTCCATTCCATTTATTTTTAAGGATACATTTTTTCCTTACTAATTTTTTTAAAAAAGTATTTGTATCAGAGAGCCTATTGATGATATCAACTAATATCTCAATCATCAGTAAATATCTTAGGAGATAACTCCTTTTATGAAAGCCACCAAGGAAAATCTTAGTTTCACAGTTTTGCTTTAAGAACTGCTACATAGCTAACAAAGCATTTTTCCAAATATGTCTCAGTTTTGGTATAATAACAAAAAGCAATTCATACTTTTAAGGGAATTTGTTCTTGTGCTATTCTCTGCCTTCAGGGATTAGAAGAAAAAGTTCATTTATCTGAAATGAGTGTATTAGATCATTGCTTAAAATAAATTCTGATAACATAACTTCCTTCTGTGACTATTTTAAGCAAATCTCTCTTTGGCTGCATTCCATCCTTGAAATGTGCTAATATTTAATAAAATAAATGTTTATGAAATATTGATTTCCCTTATGATGTTATTGAAATAAATGGTTATTTGAACACATTGTAAAATTAGGGTCTGTACTAGAGATTTTCTGCCCAACTGATATTCTTTTGTCTTTATAAAATGTATAATTCATGAAGAGGTTATGTATACAAAGGAGATAATTTATGTTTATGTAGGTATCCACATTGAAAATTTATATAAATCACTCCAGTGCTAAAAGGTACTTCACAGTAGCAAGTTTAAGTGTCAAGATGGAGTGCTTTAGCAGTGTTTAGACCTACGTGGTTTGCATTGGCTCTATGCCCTTCGGCAAAAATCCAAACTTCTCTGTGGAAGAAACCACACATGTTGGGACTCTGTGGGCCTGAAGGATGTCCTTTGTACTCTCTAGACTTAGAGCAATCTACAACACGTAATTGAGTTAGGAGTGACTCTTTGGGGATGTTTTCCTCTGGCAAATTAAAAAAAAAAATCTTTAGAAAGTATTCCACTGAAGTGTCAAAATGTAGGATATATGTTTACTGAAAAGTGTTTGTACAAACAAGGATGTGCCTATTGAAAAATGGCCAGGATTACTTCATATTTGCCACAGGCCTTTAGTGTGGAATCACCAGAATTATAGCAACGTCCTTTACCAAATGAACTCAGTAACAAATATTTGGAAATATCCTTCGTATTATCTTGACTCTGTTCAAATGAGATTTTGAGTCTTCTACGATGAATGGTACCGGTGTAAGTGAATGTAGAGGAAGAGAGTTAGAAATTAAACCTTTCAGGACATTTCTACTCTCTAGAAAGTAAAATTTAAGTACACCAAGTGGTTTGTGTTGTGTTTTGGGGTATTGTTTTGTTTTGTTGTTGTTTTGTTATTGTTTAGATTAAAGGAATAAGATTCTGATCTTTTCTTGAAAGAAAGGACAATTTCTTTGGGTTTTAATAGATTTAGGGGCAAGTGTAAGCACACATGGGATAGGATACCTCTCACTTCAAGTAGGCTTTTCTACCGTTGGTCCATAAGGACTCTCTCTTCAGCTAGGGAATACTCTGTGGATCCCTCCAACGGACAGGTTCAGGATAGATAACGCACATTCATTGGACATTTCCTTTTCCCAACACGATTCCAAAATGGAATAATTAGAACCAGCCCAATGTGAGATCCCATTCCAAGGGAAGGACCTGGAGCTGAAACCATTCTTACTGTTGTGCTATAGGTTGAATTCTCCCAGAGGCCAATCAGGAGAGAGAGATTAGTTTATAGGGTATTTGTAAGGGAGTGTTCTTGGGATCAACACGTGTGAGAGGGCCACTGGGGAAGTAGTATTAGATAAGAAAGAATTGAGCTGTGATGCAGACCTAGTAAAGCCCTAGCTGACAGGTCAAACTGATAAGGTGGCAAGCCTTTCAATATTTCCCTGTAGTGTAAGTGATAATACCATTATTCAACTGAGTTTATCTTATAAAATGGAATCTCCATTTTCTCCCTATCTAATCCATTCACCGTGACCATCAGTGTTATCTCTTAAACAAATAAAAATCTAACCATATTTCTTCTCTGTTTATACACTTCTGGAGTTCTTGATTTCCAATGAAGTTGAATGAACTCCAGATTTCTGTTAACTTCTAAGGCTCTCCCTGTTTCCGCTCTTATTTTTATCCACTCTTCTTTATTCCCTCACTTGCACTTTATTTTCTGCTTCTCTCCCTTCCTCTCCCTCATTCTTTTATTCAGTCTGCTCTGTTAGTTCCTCTCAAAATAAATTCCTTTCAAGTTTTGTGCCTTTGCCAAAGCTTCCTGAAATTGCCATTCACTTTCTTGCTCATCTCACTCCTCTGAATTTTGAAGGCAGTTACTGAATTTTACCCTTTTATTGCCTTTTGCTCCCCAAGGTTCCCTGTTATGTTAGGAGCCATGACAATCCTTTGTGTTTACTAGAGCATTATATATTTTGATATCAATGTCAGTTGTCCTACTTGATAGAATTATCATTATTCATTGGTATAAATAAATACATCCCCCATCCAAATTCTACCCTTTGAATGGGGAGTGGGCTATTTTCCATGGACTTCTGATTCTCCTTTAGCACATAGTACAGTTAGTACAGCGTCTTACACATAAAACACATTGCAGAATGTGTTTCTTCAATTTTTATGAATTGGCAATTTTGTTATCTTTTTCTCTCTTGATTGTGAGACTAATGTATTATACTTATCAATTTATCATGCAGTCCACATAGAATAAAAGACACCTAAAATTTAAGGACTTAATTATATTATTTACTAAGTAATATCCAGAGTTTGGGTGGCTACAGAGATGGAATATCATCTGCTTAATGACGTTATCAAGGACCCAGTTATTTCTGTCTCTTCTGTCTGCCATTCTTTGTTGACATTATCCTTAGGTTGGTAGCAAGATGACTGTGACAATTTCAGGGGTCACATTCAGAAAGAAAATGTGAAGGGATTAAAGATCATCACTTATTATGTCTCTTTCCTAAGAGCAATAAAACTTTTCTAGAACCTTCACATATCATTGGCCAGAAATATGTCGATTCCAATTTTTGAACTCAAAATAGGGGTGTTGTAACCACGATTTGCTACACATCAATCAACTACCTTAGGCAGAAGAAGTGTTTAGGAATCAATCACATTGATCACTACACTTACAGAGAGGGAATAGAAAACAAATTTTCTGAAAAAAAATTATTTAGACGACTTACTTTTTTCTCATTAACTTAGGCTACCTGAGGCAAATATAAATGCTTCCTCAGCCAGTCAACAGAAGAGTATATGTTGCCTATTTGGAGAGAATTATAAAGATTAGCTAGTTCTACAAGGAACTTATCTGGGAGGATTTATTTTTCTTTCAGGAGATAGCCTTGGAAAGTATTCATTACAAATAAATATCCTTGATGTGACTTATTTTTCTCCACCCAACATGGTAAAAATCGAAAAATTGGCTGACCTTTGTTTTTCTTGCTTATGTAAGAGTTCATTTGCCACTGTAAAAGTTCTCTGTGACTCTATAATATGTGTAAGCTTTATGAACTCTGGTCTACTGCAGATCTCTTCAAATTTTCTGATACTGTGTAAGTTTTCTCCCTTCAATATTGTAAGAATTGGAAGAGTGACATTGTTGGGAGAGAGTAAGATTATACTTGAACTCAAAGAATTAAAGACCACATAATTATTCTGTGGTACCAGTAGTTAGCATTATCCACTAAATAATGTACAGAGAACATATTTTTTAAATCAAATAACTAAATATCACTTAAGCATCACTGAATATATATCTTAACAGAATTATACCCAAAATGATTCTCCTTTGATTTGGTTTTGTCAGTCTTTGGAGTTGAATCCAATTATATGCATTTGTAGAAGTAAAACTTGGGAGGCTTTTTTTTTTTTAAGATTTATTTATTGATTTTAGAGAGAGAGACTGGGGGTGGGGAAACAGAGAGGGAGAGAGAAACTCAAGCAGAGTCCACACGAAGCATGGAGCCCGACTCAGGGCTCGAACCCATAACACTCAGATCAGACCTGAGCCAAAAGCAAGAGTGGGACACTTACCAGACTGTGCCACCCAGGTGCCCCTGGGATACTTTTTAGTGACTGAACTTTGTGTGTTTTTCTTCTTTTGTTCTACTTTAGTCAGCGTTTCTTTTTCGTTTTTTCATTAAAAAAATAAGTTGAGTGTCTGCTGTTGTCACATTTGCATAGGATTTGAGCTAGTTCAAGATGGGTGGGTAAGATTTGGGTTGTTGTTAACTGGTTAATTAAAAATAGTTTGCATTTATATTTGGAGCTTGCAGTTTATTGTTTCCTTATTCAGTTAGGATGGAGGAAAAACATGTTGGAGAAACTGAGTAATGTTGTTTTTCCCTATATATATTTCCATGTGTATATTTCTCACAGTTCAAGTTAAAGATACTAGATTTTTCTGGCCTAGTCCTTAACATCCTACACCGTCTGTAGAGTCAGAGGAAGTATATGAAAAAATAATTTTAGTAGTCCTCAAGAAAGATGGTCATCAGTGGACGGACATTTGCACCCATTTATCATTAATTTATAAGTGATGCATCAGAAACCTGTTCATGTACACGTAATAATAATGAGTTTTTGACATTTGTGCTATATGAATTAAGGGCCTACGGTTTCTAAACAAATGTTTCTAAACTATGAGACATCTGGCACTTTGACTACAAATGAATATTCTCCACCTCAACCAGGCTTAAGTAGTCCTAGTAATAATCCATATAAAATCCAGAGCCCTCTCTATGTAAACTCCAGGAGTTATATATATAAGCTGAAAGTCTCTCCTCTCTCCTCTTTCTGTCTCTCTCTCATTTTTTTAATGTAGTCATAGTTAACAGTAATATATATATATATATGCTATATATATTTATATTTATATTTATCTATTTATATATATCCAGTACTCTGTTTGGTTATGTTAGTTGGACTTCTGAGTTAATGAATTGTTGGGATCTTTCCATCTGAAAATATTACTCACTTTGGAAGCAGTTCAAACCATGCATGGGTGGAGTGAATCTCTAAACCAGGTTGTAAACAAACAGGTCACAAAGGGGATGATTTATTAAACTAAGTACTGCTTTTGTATTCATATTATTCAAGGATTTGTTTCTTGGTTTCCTTTTTTTTCCCCTCTCTCTCTCTCTCTCTTTTTCTTTTTCAAGTGGGCTATAGAGGCAGACAAGTAGATCAATGAGAAATAAACATACTCTGAGACTATAGTTATTATTTATTTTACCTACTAACTTAACAATGACTGGTATGTCAACTCATGGAGTGTAATAATAAACAACTTTATTTTACCTCCTGCAATTCCTTTCAATCTATTCTGTGGAACTCTTCTCTGGACCTGTTTGATAACTCCAGCAGGCAACCATGGTTTTCAAGGTCACTCTTAGGTAGTACAGGCAGTTGTTATCTAGCAATTACAAGGTCCAGTCTGATGTAATAAAACTTTCAACCTCATATAACATTGAACCTCTGATCCTTCTACCTGTCCCTGTTTGGACATGCCATGTGAGGGAAGACTCCGGGCAGGGAGGTGTTCAGAGACTTTTCTTCATCCCTACCTAGCATTCCTCCTCTTCCTGAAGCTTGTTAAACTTAGTTTATGACCCTTTAGTCAAATCAGGAGAAGGGAGGAGGAGAGGGTTTTGGACAAGTGTTTACTCTACTGTCATTGTCAGAGGGACCTCACTTCTCAACTTTCTGGCCTTGTCAGATGTTTGAAGGTGACTTTTCTTTCAAAGCCGTCTTAGGAAGTTTTGGGGAAATTTCCTCTTTCTGGAGTTCTTTCCCTTGCAGTTCTCTGGATAAGCATGACTACGTTTCTTCTCTGACTGGTATGCTCCCACTTTTTATCCTGAGATGGATTGCACTTTGACCAGGTATTAATTTCTGAAATCTTTTCACTCAACATTCTTGAACAGGACCTAACATGACCTCGTGCCATCCCATTTTTGAGTGAGCATGGCTCCCATTTGTTTCATGGAAAACTATCCTGTGTCTTTTCCTGGATACACTCGAGAAGTTCAGGCTGATATCAGTATAGCCACTGAGTCTGGTCTCTGTTTTTCCTGCAGCTTGTCAGTCTTTTTCTCACCTTTAGGCATTAGTCTAGAATGTTCCACCAACTACATGTTCAACAGCAGGTGCTTCTTGAGGTCCCATCAAAGCTCCTTTCCTGGCACCTACTCCTCAGGTGAAATATCCTTCTCTAGGGAAAGGAAAAAACTTTCTAATCTCCAGTTTCCAAGTATTTGTGGCTGAACGTGGGTAAAATTATCTATAGGATTCTTGGCCACCTACATAGAAAATTTTTGCTTCTTGACCTAGCATCTCATTTTTGCATTTTTACTCAGCAAAAACTTCTCTTTTAACATTTTGCCTTACTACCAAAGCCATAAAATGAGCCCTCAAAAGGATGTTGTTTTATCTCCAAATTTAATGGGCATCTTCTTTATGTATCATTCCTAAAGTATACAAACCAGAACCATAGAGGCAACCAAAAGAAAAATGTTAATGTTATTATTAGTATTATTTACCTTTTGACTATTAATAGCCTCAAACAAAACATATGCTGTTTTACATCTTGTTTCCCATGCTTTTCCATAGATTTCCGTTGGAATCTGATTCCATTTTTCAATGATCTTTGAAATTGATCTTCAGATAGTTTACTTTCATTTTGAGATAATATTAATCATTTTTGTTCCTTTTTAAATAATTAAAAAATAATTTCTCTTGAAACTCATTTGTGTCAAAATTAAATATTGTATATAAAATGTTCAGGGGTGCCTGGGTGGTTCAGTCCATCTGCCTTCGGCTCAGGTCATGATCCCAGGGTCCTGGGCTCGAGCCCCACATTGGGCTCCCTGCTCAGTGGGGAGTCTGCTTTTCCCTCTCCCTCTAACCCCCCCCCCCACTGCTTGTGCTCTCTCGCTCTCTCTAAAATAAATAAATAAATAAATAAATAAATAACCTTTTTAGAACTATTAAAAAATAAAATAAAATGTTCAAAGAATTGTTGTGTTTGCTAAGATCTTTTAAAAACCTAAACCTAAAACCTATTAGTTAACCTTATAGTGTTCAAGGAAAAAACAGTATAATACTTTAAATTTTTCTGTTTAAAGTTATTTATATTTGTTTTTAATATAAAAAATACTAAATATGTTTTGGGGGGGGAAGGAAGTTTTCCTATGGATTTTAAGATGAAAAAGCATTGTACAAAAGCAATATATGCATTACATAGCCTGCTTAAGATAACCCCATATTTTTGTGAAATAAGTTGACACAACTTTGTTTTGCCTTGCTAAAATTTAAGTCCCCACATTTGCTTCAGAACTTGACTCTGCTGCTTATTTAACCACAAAATAATCAGAATTATTTAAAAGAAAACATTCGATAAACATAAACATAAAACACTTAAGCTAGAACTTGGACACTTTAAGAGGATTTTTTTTTCTTTTTAGTAGATGTTAGTAAAGTAATTCCATGTTTATAAATGTCACAGTTATTTTTCTTCCACTTAACAATCATAATGCAATTTTTGTACTATTTTTCTCCTTATTTAACATCAACTCAGTATGTGATTATGAAAATTAAGTTACTTGAAATTCATCACTGTGCCCCTATTTTTAAGCACTTATATTAAGAAACTAACCAAGCTAAATGAGTTTGTAATTTTAAGTACAATAATTTTTTAGTGGAATATTTAAACACCCTTCTCTGCGTAGCATGCATGAAAAGTGCTTTGTTACTTCCCTTTCCTCAAGGAAGTCTAAAACAAGAGGGTTTTCATACATGAGGATCCTGTACTTGCTTGCTTTATGCTGAGTATAAGCAGAAATGCTTTTATAAGTCTGAATGAGCTTCTGACTCCAGTTCTATTAACTCACATCATGGCTGAATAAGACATTCCCCTCTAATGCTTTACCCTGTGAATCTTTTATTTAGNATTTTGGGAGAAAGTCTCAGAATAAATAACTTTTCATTTAAAATTAAAGTTATTGATAAAGAGAATTGCCACCTTTTTTATTCTTATTTAATATTTGAAATTAAGAAAATATAAACATTGGAAACCATGTGGACATCCCAATAAATTAACTTTTGTTATACGGCACCCTGCTTAGTTTCATGGTGATTAATCTGTTCCTAGTGCCTGTGGAGCACATGCTGTCTACTAACCACAGAGGTGAACAATCGCCTCGTTCATGGATGTGCTGGCTCCCCGGCCTGGGTGCCGATGTGCAGGTCCCATCTGGTCACTGTAACGGACTGTCAGGATGTTGTCAGACTTCTGCCAGAACTCTGACAAGAACTCCTTCTCTGTCTGTAATTTTAAAGGAAACTTTGCAGATCACTTTTCAATAATTATTGAGTGCTTACTATGCATGTGATACTGTGCCAGGTACTAAAGAGTGTAGGAAGTTGAAGCAATGCTCCTTGTCACTCAAAAGCGGTAGTCACTAAACGTCAGTGAGTCATATATTTAAGTCATGTACTTAGGAAGATAATGAACACTGTGACCTATATATTGTACAGAATTATAAAATCTATCCACAAGCATACTTGCACTCCAATTCACATGTGACTGCACCACAAATTCCAAGTTACCCATCCATTTGTGGATTTCTTAAAACTGCTTTCATGATGCAAGAGCATTCCTCTCACTTTCGTGCAATACGTGATTATTGAGCTCCTACTGTATCTCTAGCACTCTTCCAGATGCTGGACATCCAGGGGAGAATAAAACTGGTTAGGTCTCTGTTCTTATGGTGCCTCCAGTTTCTAAAGGGAGTGTTTGATGGAGAAGGAAAAAAGAAACAAAAACATATCATCTAAGTGTTGTTAAAAACTGTAGTGATAATCCTGGGGGAAAAATCCCCCAACTTTATTTATTTATTCATTCATTCATTTATTCATTCATTTTAAGTTTCTATTTAAATTCCAGTTAGTTAATATGGGGTGTAATTTAGTTTCATATGTATGATATACTAATTCAACACTTCCATACAACACGGAGCTCATCACAGCAAGTGCCCTCCTTAATCCGCATCACCTATTTCACCCATCCCCCTCCCACCTCCCCTCTGGTAACTGTCAGTTTGTTCTCTATAGTGAAGACTCTGTTTCTTGGTTTGTGTCTCTCTCTTTTTTCCTGTATGTTTGTTTTGTTTCTTATATTCCACGTATAAGTGGAATCATATGGTATTTGTCTTTGTCTGACTTATTTCGCTTAGCGTAATACTCTCTAGCTCCATCCACATCGCTGCAAATGGCAAGATGAAAAACATTACTTCAGCTGGTCTTCAGAGTCTTTTCTGGGGAAGTGATATTAAAATGGACTTTTTATAAGAAAGGACCATCCAGAGGAGGTCAGATGTATTCCCAGTAGAACAGATTCATTCTGAGGGTAGTATTGAGATAATACTTGAAAGCACAGCATTAGCCGCTCATGAGCTGTGAAGTAGGGACTCAAATTTAGTATTCTAATTCCATTGCATTTCATTTATCTTTACGCCCAGGAAAGGGTCCCAAACTAATTTACTTGCAGAAGGAAAGTGGCAGATGGATATGGTAAACACAAGTGTTTTAGCATTCAGAGAGAGACACTGGGTGGAAGAAAGCTAGCTGTGAAAGAGAGTTTGAGTTGAGTCCTAAAAAAGGAAAGGGAGAGACAGTTCTCACCCAAGACTTCATGAAGGAAACTACATGGGCAGATCATACCCAAACTTAAGAGTTAAAACTCCCCATCCATAACAATTTCCCCCCTAGCCAGTTTCAATCATGTAAGCTCTACTTTTAGTACTGTTGTCTTTATTTTTCAGTACTTCATTCTTTGAGCTTAGATCTCTTACCTCTCTCTGTTCCTGGAACCCAGAGCAGTCTTTGCTCCCTTGATTGTTTCAAATCCTTTATCATATGGCATTTAGACCAACATTTTCCCAACTCTTTTTACAGCCATTCAAAAACTTGAATCCTGTTCTTTGATAGAAATGCCCATCTGGATTTTTAGGGCTCTGAATTTTTGTCCTTAATTAGGTTTTATGAACAAGTTGTAACTTTCCCTTCTGTGTATTCCATTCAGTTTTGGCATCTCTGAACTAGGCCAAGGGCCATTTGACTGGCCTTGCACTGGCTAACTTGAGTCAATTAAATTGCTTCTCCGAAGATGTAACAAAGAGCAGATATAATTAGAATTTCCTTAAGATGTTGTTATAGACCTTATCATTATTTGAATATTTCTGTAGCTTGCCTAAGATTAAATAATTAAAAATAAAGTGCCTGACATTTTCACCTTACTGAGTGATAACTGTTAATATGTGTTATAAGTTATGAATGAAACAATAATTNAACTCACATCATGGCTGAATAAGACATTCCCCTCTAATGCTTTACCCTGTGAATCTTTTATTTAGGGAGAAAGTCTCAGAATAAATAACTTCTCATTTAAAATTAAAGTTATTGATAAAGAGAATTGCCACCTTTTTTATTCTTATTTAATATTTGAAATTAAGAAAATATAAACATTGGAAACCATGTGGACATCCCAATAAATTAACTTTTGTTATACGGCACCCTGCTTAGTTTCATGGTGATTAATCTGTTCCTAGTGCCTGTGGAGCACATGCTGTCTACTAACCACAGAGGTGAACAATCGCCTCGTTCATGGATGTGCTGGCTCCCCGGCCTGGGTGCCGATGTGCAGGTCCCATCTGGTCACTGTAACGGACTGTCAGGATGTTGTCAGACTTCTGCCAGAACTCTGACAAGAACTCCTTCTCTGTCTGTAATTTTAAAGGAAACTTTGCAGATCACTTTTCAATAATTATTGAGTGCTTACTATGCATGTGATACTGTGCCAGGTACTAAAGAGTGTAGGAAGTTGAAGCAATGCTCCTTGTCACTCAAAAGCGGTAGTCACTAAACGTCAGTGAGTCATATATTTAAGTCATGTACTTAGGAAGATAATGAACACTGTGACCTATATATTGTACAGAATTATAAAATCTATCCACAAACATACTTGCACTCCAATTCACATGTGACTGCACCACAAATTCCAAGTTACCCATCCATTTGTGGATTTCTTAAAACTGCTTTCATGATGCAAGAGCATTCCTCTCACTTTCGTGCAATACGTGATTATTGAGCTCCTACTGTATCTCTAGCACTCTTCCAGATGCTGGACATCCAGGGGAGAATAAAACTGGTTAGGTCTCTGTTCTTATGGTGCCTCCAGTTTCTAAAGGGAGTGTTTGATGGAGAAGGAAAAAAGAAACAAAAACATATCATCTAAGTGTTGTTAAAAACTGTAGTGATAATCCTGGGGGAAAAATCCCCCAACTTTATTTATTTATTCATTCATTCATTTATTCATTCATTTTAAGTTTCTATTTAAATTCCAGTTAGTTAATATGGGGTGTAATTTAGTTTCATATGTATGATATACTAATTCAACACTTCCATACAACACGGAGCTCATCACAGCAAGTGCCCTCCTTAATCCGCATCACCTATTTCACCCATCCCCCTCCCACCTTCCCTCTGGTAACTGTCAGTTTGTTCTCTATAGTGAAGACTCTGTTTCTTGGTTTGTGTCTCTCTCTTTTTTCCTGTATGTTTGTTTTGTTTCTTATATTCCACGTATAAGTGGAATCATATGGTATTTGTCTTTGTCTGACTTATTTCGCTTAGCGTAATACTCTCTAGCTCCATCCACATCGCTGCAAATGGCAAGATGAAAAACATTACTTCAGCTGGTCTTCAGAGTCTTTTCTGGGGAAGTGATATTAAAATGGACTTTTTATAAGAAAGGACCATCCAGAGGAGGTCAGATGTATTCCCAGTAGAACAGATTCATTCTGAGGGTAGTATTGAGATAATACTTGAAAGCACAGCATTAGCCGCTCATGAGCTGTGAAGTAGGGACTCAAATTTAGTATTCTAATTCCATTGCATTTCATTTATCTTTACGCCCAGGAAAGGGTCCCAAACTAATTTACTTGCAGAAGGAAAGTGGCAGATGGATATGGTAAACACAAGTGTTTTAGCATTCAGAGAGAGACACTGGGTGGAAGAAAGCTAGCTGTGAAAGAGAGTTTGAGTTGAGTCCTAAAAAAGGAAAGGGAGAGACAGTTCTCACCCAAGACTTCATGAAGGAAACTACATGGGCAGATCATACCCAAACTTAAGAGTTAAAACTCCCCATCCATAACAATTTCCCCCCTAGCCAGTTTCAATCATGTAAGCTCTACTTTTAGTACTGTTGTCTTTATTTTTCAGTACTTCATTCTTTGAGCTTAGATCTCTTACCTCTCTCTGTTCCTGGAACCCAGAGCAGTCTTTGCTCCCTTGATTGTTTCAAATCCTTTATCATATGGCATTTAGACCAACATTTTCCCAACTCTTTTTACAGCCATTCAAAAACTTGAATCCTGTTCTTTGATAGAAATGCCCATCTGGATTTTTAGGGCTCTGAATTTTTGTCCTTAATTAGGTTTTATGAACAAGTTGTAACTTTCCCTTCTGTGTATTCCATTCAGTTTTGGCATCTCTGAACTAGGCCAAGGGCCATTTGACTGGCCTTGCACTGGCTAACTTGAGTCAATTAAATTGCTTCTCCGAAGATGTAACAAAGAGCAGATATAATTAGAATTTCCTTAAGATGTTGTTATAGGACTTATCATTATTTGAATATTTCTGTAGCTTGCCTAAGATTAAATAATTAAAAATAAAGTGCCTGACATTTTCACCTTACTGAGTGATAACTGTTAATATGTGTTATAAGTTATGAATGAAACAATAATTGTTAGAGACATTACAGTATTTACTTGTGAGTTTTTCTAACCTGTTTATATTCAAAAGGATGTAAAATTGCTTCAAAGAATGAACAACAAACAAAAGACATTTTGGATTTTGGATAGAGATAAGCAAATAAAATCAATATATGATAATCAGATTGTATTTGTATTTTTAAATGTATGCAGCTCCCATTATATTTTCATAAGGAAATTAATATTAAATCTCTTTTAAAAATGTGTTTAAAATAAAAGTTTATAACAGCTGAGCATATGTGAAGTGACACTGAGGACAATTTTCATTTCATTAATCTCTTATACTGGTGATCTACATTCTATAACTCTGAAAGAAAAATATATATATATATGTATGTTTTTTTATTCTTACTATATTTTAAAAAACGATATGGAGGACACCTGGGTGGCTCAGTTGGTTAAGCATCTGACTTTGGCTTAGGTCATGATCTCGGGGTCCTGGGATCCAACCCTACAATGGGCTCCCTGCTGAGCAGGGAGTCTGCTTGTCCCTCTGCTCCTCCCCCACTTTATGCTCTCTCTCTCTCTCTTAATCTCTCTCTCTCTCAAATAAATTTTAAAAACTTAAAAAAATAAAAAAAATAATATGTGTTGAATTTATGTGTCATCTTTGCAAAGGTATCATACTAATCCTCTGTGTATCATTCCATTTAGTAAATGTGCTGCCAAAGTGAGCACTACATATATATTTTTAGACGTTAATATTTGATCCCTCCAAGTGTAATTTACACAAATGAATCCTTTGGAAATGTTCTATTTCAATTGTGAAATGTTATGAAAACAACATAAGAATGGTAGTTTGGTTAAATCAATAAATTACAGAACATGGAGACTGACTTATCAGTCATACCTGTTTTGAAACATTAACCAATAAATTGTCACTTCCAAGTGGAGAAGTTTTATAAATTTATTTACTTGTTTCCCAGAGTAGTTTTCTGTTATTAACTTGATCTATAAGATTAGCACTCAAATTAAAATTAATTTGCAACCCCTAATTATTTAGTAGTGGTTCAATTAGTTGTTACACCCTGGATAATTATGTTGAGAGAAATTCTCACTCATCTGGATCCACAGAAAAGACATGTTTGATTTCTGACATCTGTCCTCCATGTGGGTAGAGAGAGCAGTGGTAAGCTTTGCACATATTTGAGATCCTTTGTATCTAAGCACCAAGGTTCCAAAGACTACTCTCCGCCAAAATGATAGCCTTACAAGCTGCCTCTGGCACATCACACAACGCTAGTTAAGAACTAGTGTTCCATGGGAATATTTCAGGACAATTAATATGGCAATGATGCAAGTAGCATCTCTGCCTCTGGTATGTCTCTTTTTGATAAGTGAAAGAAAAATATCCATGCGTAACTTTCTAAGGGAGTAGTACAGCTGCGTCAGCTTTAGGGGTATGTGTTTTGTTTGTCCTGCTCATGCAGTTTTTAATACAGCTTGACACTGCGTGTACCATGCTCCAAAGTACAAGGAAATGTACATGTCATTTTATTGCAATAAATTCAGAAGTAATGAGAATGTTAATAACCACTGCTTCAAAACTTCACATTACCTAGTAATCAAGAGGGCTTTTTATAGATTTTGTAGACATTGTATTTTTACTGAAATAATCTGGGCTACTGAATATGGTAATATTCAGTACTGAAATAATCTGAGGATCTCGGGTCCTTCTTGGGCTTTTTTGTAAATCATGCTGAAACTTGGAATTATTCATAAATTCTGTTGTTCTATATGCAGAGTTGATATCTCTCTCTCGATGTATCTCTGTGTGCATCTCTCTCTTCTCCTTCTCTATCCACCTACAAACACATGCACACATATACGCACATATATGCACACGCACACACACCGTGCACACATGCACATATACATTCACGCATGCGCACACACAATTTGACTAGAAAAATACGAAAGTGGTGGAAGACTTTTATATAGATGGAGAAATAGAGATAGTGATATATATGTCACATATATGCCACTTCAAAACATTATTGAAAAACAAAAATACTGCTTAAACATATTTCTGCCAACCCCATGTAAGTTTGTGGGTTTTTTTGTTTTTACTTATTGTTTTGCTTGATTATGTTTTTAGATTGAATTAAGTGAATTTTGCTTCTGTAAATTCTTTACCAACAAAGAATTAAAAGGAATATTTTTTAAAAGACCCTTTATTCTAATGACTAGGTGGTAAGTAAAAGAAAATCCCACTATAAATCATAATTAAAATGATAGCTTTCAAATATTGGCACAACTACAATGATTATTTTCCCCCCTTTTAAGTAAATGTTTTGAGTCTGGAAGACCATCAGATATCTCCTAGGTTGTTGTTATTAAGGTAATTCTATTTGTGATTCCTGAATTCTTGACAGCATTGTGTCAAAATAAGCCAGTATATACTCCTAATGAATCTTTATTTTTAAGGCTTATGTTAAGAAGTAAAATTATCTTTGTGATACTATCTTAGAATTACTGTACTATAATAATGATTAAAGGATAATTTCCTTTTTTAACAGGGTCTAGACATTATGAGATTGAAGATAAATGATGAAAAGTGAGACAACATTTTGGGAAAAAATATCCTTTATAAACAGACATTAGAAGATTTGTTAAAATCAGTTTCTGGCGCTCAACAAATTCTCGGTGCTTGGGTATCTTTGTAGAACATTTACCCACTAATCAAAAACCTGATTCTCTGATGCTTGTAATTTTAGTTTTACTGCTTCATTAACTAGGATGACACATTTCAATTTACAATTATGTGAATTAACAATCAATTCAACTTACAATTATATGACTTACAATTAATAGCTGAAAATGTACAACAAAACCATTAAGACATCTTTTAGAGATTGTATTCCTTTGCAAAGAGAAGAAACGGATCTGCAACTACTTAGTGTTAAGTCCTTAAGAAAAAATTAGAGTCAAAACTATTAAGAGCAAGTAATTGAAAACAATGGCTCGAAAGTCAGGCTCTGTATGCTGGTCGGCCACTTGGGGCCCCTTAGTGCTCCCTGAGCATAGTGGCTCTGTCCTCTGAGCTCTCTGCTCACTTTGTATCTCCCGGAGAAATGCAGGTACCTTATCTATTTATAGAACTGTCTTCCTGACTCAGTGCCACACCTTGCCAGACATACAGAGGGCCCTTTGTAATTATGCGTGTAATGAACGAATAACTAATGAACAATACTTACTCTGTACTAACTTTGGAACTTTCATTTAGATTTCAAAGAAGACATAAAGATGGCTTACACGTTTCATCACTCTAAATAACTCCCTCCTTTCTGAAGCCTCTACAAATATATTCAAAATCAATTTTAGAAACATGTATCTCATGATTTGCTTTAACTCATCACCCAAATGCTGGTTCAAGGTAAAATAAAAAAAATAGAACCCAATGATAATCTTCCTCCTCTTTAAATCTTATTTACTTAATACAGAAGAATTCTGTATTTTCCTTTCCTTTTTTTATAGAATTTATACCAATAAGATATTTAGATCAGAACAAATATCTATAACTATTTGTTCTAAATTCATTTCTGAAATGTGATTGAAACTTATCATCATGAAAAACAGAATAGAATAGCATCTGGCATATTGAAAGGACTCAAAGAAGTATTAATCTAGAGTAGACACCAAATAAAACAAGCTAAAGGTTAAACCCATTGACAGATCATGGATATGTATTCTGCATACCCCTTATTTTCAGTCCGATGATACAAGGTTGTCTGTCTTTTGGAAAATCACTATAATATTCAGGAATCAGCAAGTATGGAGTTACAGTTTTGCAAGATGAAAGAATTCTGGAGATTGGTTGCCTCAAGTGAATATACTTGACAATATTAAACTATAAAAATGGCTAAGATGGTAAATTTCATGTTATGTCTATTTTACCACAATTAAAAATAATAACAAAAATGAATCTTGAAGAAAAAAATACTTTGAGAGAGGGTGCCTTGAGTTCACAAACGCAAATCAGAAGCAAACTACCATGAATTCAAGATGACATTTTTATGGGAGGGAAAAAGAACACTGGCTTCAGTGTTTTTGCTACTAATGTTTGTTTGCTAACAAACAATTAAAAAACAACTGGAAGAAACTTTCAACTTTCCCACCAGCTGCGGTGTTCTAGTTTACTCTTCATTCATTCATTTATTTAGGACCTCATTCTGGGTTGATGATCAACTATTGTCCATCAGCCTATGCATGGCCCATTTTGATTGATGTATTTACTAATCTACATTCCTTAGTTGTTTTAAATTATGCATTAAATATCTGAAAAAGACATCATCCAGAACAAAAGCTAAGCTCTGGTAAACAGTTGTTTCTTACCACAATTTAATCCTTCTTTTTTTCGGTCTGGGGCAACCATCGTTCTGAATCCAGTATTCATCACTCTCTTGTTTTTCTTTTTACTTATTTATTCCGTCTACACATATACCTTAAAAGCGTCTATTTTATTTTAGTTGTTTTTTAGCATTATTCTGAGGGGATTGTTCTGTTTGTAATTAGGGGGACTATACTTTTTTACTTAATAATGAATTGCTAAGATCCATCCATACTATTTTTTATTGCTGTGGTCTATTTATATTTTATGGCTGGCTAATTTTCAAAATTGTGTGAAAGTATAATTCCCGTGATTTAAGCCATTTTTGAATAAATTGCGTCTTTAGGTCCTTACTGCTAACCACATCAAGGTTAGCTCATCACTTGAGCCTGCTGCTGGCTCTACCACCCTGCCTAGGTACACCTTTGGACTGTAATTTGCAGCCTGTTAGAATGTGCTCTAAATGAACAACCTTGCTTCATTTAAAAATCTTAGTAACTTTATTAAATTTGTCTAGGAAGAGAGTTTGAAATGTATTCTTTATTCTTCTTTATTCAGGGACTTAAAACCCTAAAATTTTACTATGAAGATAATGCCATATAAATATTTGTGACTTCTAAGTCATCTGTGAATTCCAGGTTTTACAAGTCTCTTTCGGTGCATTCCCTCAGGATATTTTCCTTTTTCCTCAGCTATTAAGACATGTTCTACTAACATTGGTGAGAAACAATCAAAGTTTGTCAGAAACTCTTGGAACATATAAGCAATTCAGAGTTAGCTCTTCTTGTTTCTTCTTGCCTGTAGCTTAGCAGAGAGCGTTTCTTTCTTTAAGCTAATGGAGTAAAGTAACTGTTTGAACCTCATTTTGCAAAACCTTCTTGACAGAATTGCTAAACTTTGTTAAAAACAAAAGAAAACCTGTGTGAAAAATTCAGATGTTTAAATCATGATTAAAAGCTACCAACCAAGGGATTTGCTGCCCTTATCCTTAATCATTTACCCAAATAATAATTACTATGTGGTGATTGAGACCCCCTACTTCAGACAGGCTTTGGGTCATATTTTGGCCTTGCCGGTGACTATGTTTGTGGCATGATACTTGACATGTTACTTATTGGCTGTACAAATGAGTTTTCTGATGTGAAAATGGGGAGAGTAAGGACATCCATCTCATGGGGTCACTGTGAGATTTAAATAAGATAATACATTAAAAAATGTTTAACTAAGTGACAGATGCATTTGAGCTCCATACATGTTAAATTTGCCAGCAAATCCACCCTGGTCTTCAACTTGGAGTGATAACTTATGCTTGTAATGAAGTGCTGTTTCACGCATTTCCCTGCACACATGTATAATGCCCTACCACTCTGAGTAAGCACAGAAAAACAGCCTAAGTAGAATCTCTTACTTAAGCAAATGCTATTCTGAAATTCTATTGACATCACGATAGGAATTTATGGCCTTACCAACATAATGTATCTATTATTACATACCTTTAAAAAGAAATCAGAAGGTTGAAATATACAAATGGATGGTTCTACAGATTTTCTTAGAAGTTTTTTTAGGGTGGCTTTGGAAAATATCTGAATCTCAAAATTCTTACATCATATCTAACATGCTTTTAGCTTGATATCCACTACTCAATTTAACACACTCATTTTCCTATTTAAGATTTGTAGGGTGTTTTAGATATTCAAATTCTGACACACTTTGAAATATTTTACAGATTTATTGGCCCGCTGCAAAGGAACGAGTGGAATTATGTAAATTAGCTGGGAAAGATGCCAATGTAAGTATGAGACCTTTGTTAAACTGATACTGATAACAAATATTTATATTGGTTTCTATTGAATTAATGGCACTGGTGTATTATTTTTAAGACTGCATTAACGTTCTGTGTAAAGATTAAGAAGATATAAATATTTCTGTCTTGCCATTATTCTCAGAGATTTCGAAATACTAGATTTTCTAAAGTGTTAATTCTGGATATTATTATTATCTTCACAGAAATCTCAGAAACTCACTTAAAATATTAAAAAATAAATCATCAGAAAATATACTTATAGGACTGTATATTTTTCATTTATATGCCTGTATTTAGTAAATGCACACGAAATCATGAGTATTTTAGCATCACAAACATACAATTGATATTTAAGTGAATTTGGATTAAAGTTAAATTTAAATTCGCTTAAGCATAATTGTAGGAAATAACTTATAAAGGATAAATAATGGGATTCTAATATAAACTTCTGGTTTAAGCTGCCTTAAGAGGCAGAGAAAACCTATAGATACATGCGACCAACTCAGTTGCTCTGGAGGCATCCTGTCCGAATTGCTTTCACGTTGTCCAAGTTGCCCTGCCTCCTCCCCGACATTGTGCTGTCTGTTTTATCTCCAGCGGTGACGGAAGAGTGCTGTGGCTCTTCTGCCTCTTGTCCTCATCTGAGTGCTCTGATTCAGGCCAGATGCTCTGAGTTCTGCCCTAACTTCTTGCACTGTGGTGATAGGGAGAATTGCTCTCTCTCTCTTTCTTTTCTTTCTTTCTTTCTTTTTTTTTTTTTGGCTAAATAAATCACTTCCTGAATGTAACTGAAGATGAAAAGAGGTTCTAAACTTTTCAGAAACATGGATCTCTTGAGGCATCTTTTGCAACATTCTCTAATGTTGCTGTAAACACAGTAACCCAGAGGGATTAAGATGAGCAATGCCTTTTCTTTAATAACAACAAAGAGTGTGTGTTATAGGAAAGCATAATTAGATACAAAAATTGTCACTTTACCAATATGATAAAAATAAAACAACGTGACACGTGATACCTAATATAATTGAGGGGAAGTTTAGAAGACTAAGAATTTGGAACAGCTTGTTTGCTCACCCATTTGTTCATGTATTTATTTATTCAACAAATATTTATTAAGAACCTAAATATGTACATAAATATGTGTACGAAATGATACAGTTTCTATTATCATAGAGCTTTTAATACATAGTAACGATACTGCAAAACAAAATGATCAAAACAAAAGAAAGAAACTTTTGATTATGCCTGATTTTATGTTCTTTCAATATTAAATGTTTTCAGGCACATTTATTTTAACAGAAATATATCAGAGGGTATTAGCATCAAAGGCAACAAGAAACAGTTTTTACATTTATTTTACTTGAAAAAGATCAAACTATTCTAAAATATATTCTTTTTCCTCCCATGTCTCTAATCTCTTCACCCTGTTCAATATGCTAACTGAGCAGGTGCTCAGGTCCGCAAATCCTCAATACCTCTTTGTACTTGCGAGGGGAAAAGGATGCATTAGTTATGAGAGTTTTCAAAATTATGTTAATAACAGTGCAAACATGCCATAAACAGCATGAACACTTTAATATTTTGTGTTTTACCAGAATTGACTGTTTAAAAAGGAGGCAAGGAGGAAAAGGTGATTTAAATTTCCTTCAATAAACTAGTGTCAGTGTTCCCATGGAGTAGATGAGGGATAAACACTCAAGGTCAAACAATCAGTGAAGGTTTTACTTGTGACAGTGTTCTCATTTCAGTGTGTTCACTAATTCTAGTTATAGAATAACTCAGTTGGCTCCTATTATTAAGTTAAAGCAAAGGGTGATAAACTTTTCTGGAGGTGGTATCCTACAGTGTGTAGGACCCAGTGCACGAAACCTAGTCCTACAATTCATTTGTATTTGGGAGCTGCTAATCACCTTTAACCTTTAAGCACACTTACTGCCAGCCCAGGATTAGAGATACGGGGAGTTTTTCTCTTTTTACTACAATCTGTAAAGTTTGCTGGTGAATCATGTAGGGATACTACAGTTCTTGTCCCCTTCTTTTTAATCTGTCACTTTAAAATAATAGTATATTTTAGAATTACTAAGAATGGCTAACACTTTTATAACACCATGTTCCAGGAACAGCTTCCAATGCTTTATAATCTCATTTAATCCTCATAACGATATTATATGCTAGATTTTATTATTATTCCTCATTTTGTAGGTGAGAAGACTGAGGCCAGAAAAATTAAATGGCTGGCCCAGTATCACATATCTAGTAAATAGTGAAGCCAGGAATTGAATCCAGAAGTCTTGCCCCATAATCGGGGTTCTTACACAACACTGTGATCTACGCATAAAGGTGTGAACTCTACATATAAGGTCTGAAAACCTTATCCCCCAAACTGTACCCCTCAAATCACTTCTCTCTTCAATATCCCTGTAATAGAGAGCCTCAGTTTACAGCGTTGCTTAGATTTCAGCCAACAGAAAACTGAGACAAGTGTGTGGTTTTATTGACCCCTTTTATTACCTTTGGCATTACCTTCTCTCCTCCCTTCTCTCTAGTAATTTTTACCTACTTCCCAAGAGTGTTTTTAGGATTAACAAGTGTTTGGAAAGACTGTCCCTTTACACAAAGGTACTATATAACTGAAAAATAGTGAATTATTTACCATAATGAAAGTTAGCTAATTGGGGTGGGGAAGGAGTGAAAGATGAGGGAACAAAAGAGAACTATTCCCCTTTCTTGACCACAGTCTCCAGTTTAGTCCAAAGAAAGGAAATAGTGACAGGAAGCTATTTCATAGTATTTTGTTTCTGCTTAGAATATTATTCAAAAGAAAGTCACCAAAGAAATGTCCTTAGTCCTGACTATAAAGAGTGGAGTCAACCGCTCCGTCCGGGCACAAGAACACACAGGATGTGGGCAGCCTGGGTTGTGTTTGTCATCTTAACCCTAGAGGCACACAACCTTGTCAATGGAGACATGACGTAGACTTCGAGGATCTTCCATCGCCCAAGTTCTATGATTACATTCTTTCTTTCTTCTTTTTAAAAGAACGTCTAAAAGCAAAACAAAGTGCTCATTGTAGAAAGTTTGCAAATTACATGGAAGTCATCTGTAAATATCTCCTCCCCCATGAACATTACCCAGAGATAGCTGGTGACATTTTGATGTTTATTCTTCTATCTTATCTATTTACTATTTTTCAGAATGAAATCATTGTATACATAGTCCCCTAAAACATTTTTTTCACTTTGCAAACTGCCATGAGCATTTTCCCATGTCATTAAATTCCTTTCTATAACACTACTTTTAATAGCTACACTGCATTCCTTTATATATTATTTCATCAATCCTCTATTGTTAGAAGTTTGGTATATATCCAGTTTTTAGCTATTCTAAGTGATGCTTCACATGAAAAATCTTATATGTAAATACTGTGAGCATCATTGATTATTGAGTAGATTTACTGGTCAAGAATTTAATTTTGGGGCTTTTTAGGATATAAAATTTTTTATGCACATTGCAAAATTACCTTCCAGAAAGTTTATGCCTTTTGTGCTTTAACTAGGAGTACATGTTCATGAGAGAGTATATTTTGCTATACTCTTGCTAATAATAGTGGATAAACATGTGGTTAATATTTAATGCTAATACATAAACGAATAAAATGAATGTATTTAATCTTTGCCAACAAAAAGAAAATTATTTTTGTTATTTTTGCCTGAAATTCTTTCATTACTATAAATACTAAATATTTTATGTAGTTGTAAAATTAGGACTTACTTTTTGGAACATCATATCCCTATAATTTGTTCATTTTCCAATTTTAGTGTTTGTCTTTTCCTTACTGGGTATTTGCAGATTTTCAAGATACATATATATATATATATTATTATAGCATATTATTGTACATATTTTCAAGATACGTATGTGTATAAAATATATTATTACTTTGTGATCAAAATTACTTAATATTTTTTCATAGTTATCCTATTTGATATATACACTTTTAAATATTTAAATTGGCATATGTCTCTTTTTTTTCTTTAAAATATTTTCCTCTGTCTTGCCAGGACAGCTAACTTTTGCTCTGTAGAAACTTCTACTTTAGATCTTCCATTTTTAAAAGAGAAATGTGATATGGGGATTATCATGTATTTATTTAGAAGTGTCGGCAAAATTATTAAAATATTTTCAACACTGTAAGCAGATACCTGTGTAGACTGGAAATTTTTTCTAAGATTTATCTCTTTTTGAGAGAAAGACAGTGTGCCTGCATGTGCGTGGGGGAGGGGCAAAGGGAGAGGGAGAGAAAGAATCTTCCAGCAGACTCCCCGCTGAGCACAGAGAGAAGCTGGGCTTGATTCCAGAACCCTGAGATCATGACCTGAGTCTAAATCAAGAGTGGACTGCTTAACCCACTGAACCGCTCAGACAATCTGTAGACTGGATTCTATTCTGAGGTCTGTTAGACAAGCACCGTAGCACCGTGAAAAGTCTGTGGTGATGACCAAAAATGTTTGATGATCACTATATTCTGCAAAATACACTAAAAATAAAAACAAACTAGATACCTAAATCAGAGTGTCTCTCCATATATAACCTAAATAAATTAAAATTAACAATTATAGGTTAGTTATCAGAAATACATATAAAGCTGAATTAGATTTAATTGGACTATATATAAGTCTAGAGAATTAAATTACTGTATTTCTGTATTGCTATTTTTTCACATATCTAGGGAGAAACTAAAATTCCAAGTGTTAATACATAATACAAATATATATTAGCCTTTTCTTCCAAGTATTAATTCAGTTTTATATTAGTCTTATTTTTATTTAATTACATACAATGTATAAATGTATATGTGAGGTAAAATATTGAAACATTACTTGAGAGAATTAAAAAGTCGATACTAGTTTTAAAATTTCTTCTCTCTTTCTTCCAATGAGAGTGTTGGTAGGTGGGAAGGGGAGTAGGTGGGAAGAATAAGGAAAGGAGAAATTCATATTTTTCCAAATTTGAGCATATTACTCGCTAAATTGAAATGTTTGCTCACATGCAGCCACACTTGCAGTTGTGGGGAATAGCTAACAAATTAGCCAGCTTTCAGGGAAAGTTAAAAAAGCTGCTTCTCAAAATTATCTTTTTTCATGCCTCACAGAATTATGCTACCATGAATAGCCATGCAGGTCGCTAAGTGAATTAAATCAAGTTAATCATTGCTCCTGCTATTTAAGAAAAACTTGATCTTGTAGGATCTCTGTTCCAGGTTTCTCATTCTTCATACAAGCAATTCCCTTTCCTTGCCTCCAGGCTGCTTTGAAAACTACCCTCTCAACCTTACTACAGAACACTTCGAGCAGAACTGACTTTTTTGCAAACTGTCAGACAATTCAGGACTCACGCATAAATTGCTCTATTGCACGTCAGCCCAATCTGGGAGAAGAAGGAATTTCATAAATCCTTGTGAATATCTCACCAAGTCAAAAAACTAGCATAATAAATTACTTTCCAGGGCTGGCTGTGTTTTAATAAAGTACTCCTAGAAAAGTTAAAGAATATGGAATGTTTTAGGTGTGATTCAGAGCTTTTTCTTTATAATCAGTAACATTATATCTCCTCTGTGTATAAAATTTCATCCTAGGCCTTATTAGCCTTTTTAAAAACAATGCTGTGTCTCTCATAGTCCCTAATCTTTCTGACTCCATATTTTATAATATGAAAGGAAATGGTTTTATTTCTTTATACAAATATTTATTTCAGAATCTTATAAAATTACTGTCATAGTCAGTGTGGGCTACTGTAACAAAATGTCATAAACTAGGTGGCTTAAACAACAGACATTTATTTCTCACAGTACTGGAGGCTGGGAAGTTCAAGATCAAAGTGCCGGTAGATTTGGTGCTTGAGAAAATTCTCTTCCTGGCTTGCAGATGGCCATCATCCTGTTGTACCTGCACATGGAAGAGAGAGAAAGGGAGGGAGGGAGAGGGAGGAGGGAGAGATGGAGAAAAAGGGAGAGAGGGGGAGAGACGCAGAAAGAGAGTTCTGTCTCTTCCCATAAGGGCACCAATCACATCATGATGATCCCAATCTCAGGATCTTTTTCTAAAACTAGTTACCTCCAAAAGCCCCCCTCTTATTGCCATCCCATTGGGAGGGGGCGGTTAGGGTTTCAAGCAGTGAATTTTAGAGGACACAAGTACTCAGTTCATAACAATTACCATCTAAATTCTATGACTACTTGTTAAAATAGCTTTTTAAAAAATGATGAAATAATGGGCAGCGAGTTAGTCCGTTCTCACTCCAGCAGTGTGATTCTACTCTTCCCCTCCCCGTGTACTGTTCCTGGTATAGATCTCACCCTTGTATAAAGCTCTTCATGGGGGAAAAAGCCAAGAAATAAAAGTCCCTTCAGTGAGCAGGAGTGAGTAAAATAAAAGCTGGTGGATATAAAAACCTCTCATTCTGGTGATGAAGTCATCATTACAGTTTATCTGGTGATCGCAGACAGTTTTAAATTTTTTGCCTTGCTTTTCTCATATTACTGTGTCTCTGTTATTTGTTCAAAATCATTAGTATGACATATGTATTGCCTGAATTAGATTTTCATTTGATATTGCCTAACATGATGTCCCTATGGTGCCTTTGTGCAAATAGAAAATAAATTCTCTCCATCAGACACCTTGACAGAAAGGTGGAACTCTGACATAATATGATTTTGTTCAACAAGACTGTGTGCCAGGAAACTGTCTTTGTGAATTTAAAGCTTTCCTTTCTTAAGAGACTGCATGTAATGAGTGTTTGAGAACATATACAAAATATATGAAAATATTCAGGATGATAAAGATGTCTGTAGTGTGATTTGCACATCCTTGGATGTGCCTTTTTCTTCCCCCAGCATAGAACCTAATTAGCCAGATGCGGTACCCTTATTAAAGAGTGCTAAGTCTGCCTACCTGATAAAGAAACATCCTTTGCTTGTGTAGCTCTCTGAGAGACTGATAATGATACTGTCCCTTCACACAATCTTAAGCAACTGCTTTGTTTATAGGAAAGCAGAGAACAGAAGATTCAATGAGTTCATTGTAACATTCTTCTGTGGTAGAATGTATACATTTTATTAATTGGGATCTATGAATTCTTGAGACATAAAATTGCAACGCTAGCTGGCCAAGGGAAGTACTAGAGGCTAGGAACTCTGTACCACAGATACGCAGGCATAGCTTTTCACTCTAAAATCTGAATAGTCACTGGGATATTGATATTTTATATAGATTGAAATCAGGGTAAATAATGATTATTAATATTATATCATTTAACTTAATCTCGTTAGGTAAGTTTTTGTCTGCTTCTGAAAATTGTATTTAATTCTAAAAACCACCCTACCAGTTAGGTCACTGTTTTCTGTTTTTGGGGTTCTTTTGTAATATATTCCTTCTTAACAACCCTAACAAGAGTGACCCATTAGGTCAACGTCTGACCGGTGAGGAACCCATGGCCATTCAGGTAGGGAAGAAATAGACTTTTTCTATGAATCCCAGTGGTTTCATGGGTTTATACCTTTCTTGGTGAACACTTCCCCATCTCCTAGATAGAGTCAATCCAGAATAAAAGTATACTCCAGCCAGTGTTTCATCAGGGGTTTTGGAGTCCAGGAAATATGAAGCCAAAAATTATGTAAAGATAAGGAATTACTTATGTGAGGTAAATCAAAAATAATGTATAATAACAGGAATGACTACTCTGAAAAATTGAGAGTCACTACTTATAAGTAACTAGGGGATAGATAATATATGTTATAACAATAATAATGCAAAGAAATATTTTTAGGGCTAAGCACATGCAAAGCAAGCAGAAATCTAAAAGTATCTTCAAAAATTAGACTCGGTGTTAAAAAGTGTATGGGAAAAACAAGAGATTCTTGGAATAAACAGAAATTAAGTTGAGTCAAAGGCTCTGTAACATTGAAAATAGATGGGAATAAAGTGGTAGGGCATTCTATCCAATAAGAATGGAATACATATATGGGAATACACAAGTGTGTTCGTGTTTTGTTCACTGTAGCTGAGAGAGTTGACGTTGTCAATAGTAGGATCTATATGGGATACATGATGTGGGAATATCAGAAATGACAGGCTATGTTCTTAGGTAATTCCTGAAAGAAGATATGTATATCTCATTCTGTTGATATCCATTCTCTAGGCCCCACTGAATACCTATAGAGATGTGCATTCTAGCATTCTGATTAGTTCAACACCTGTAAAACTTCAAAAAAGCTTCATTCACTCATTTAAGCCACAGTTTCTAGTTTGTTTTGCCTCCTTTGCTAAGTCAGATGTTTAAGCATGTCTCATAAACCATTTTCATTTTTGCTGTTTTTCTTGATGATTTCTCTACTTGGAAAACAGGTGGTATGCATGACAATCTTTCAAAAACGTGAATTACGTGCTAATGCTTTTATTTTTTTTTTATGTCCAATAGACAGAATGTGCAAATTTCATCCGTGTACTTCAGCCCTATAACAAGACTCACATTTATGTGTGTGGAACTGGAGCATTTCATCCAATATGTGGTTATATTGATCTTGGAGTCTACAAAGAGGTAATATAATGAAATAGCATGAAAACAATTAGTTATAATACCTCGTCATTTAATGTCTTTGACATAAAACAGGCAGATTTGAATATAAAGTTTGAATCATATAGAAAGAACTCATGTTCCCAACCACCTTATAGATTGCCATTTTGGTTACACACTTTATCTATCCAATAAAAAGGTTTTTTTATTAGAAGTTTTTTTTAATGAGATGATCAAAATTGAAAGTGTAAAATGTTGAAAGTGTTTGTTTTCTATGGGCTCTGTGTATGTCTTTATATTCTCTCGAGTTTCCATTGTAATTAGATCTATATTAGTTGCTGTTAGTAAAAATCCACATCCCATACGGCCTTGCAGTGGAATTGTATCTTCTAAACTATTTCATTTTTCCCATCCGGCAAATTTGACCTGTTATATATAGTTACAGTGGTGCACACGAAGTACGGAGAATTTTAATTATTTTCTTAAAATTATATAGATAGTCATTAACACACTGAACTCATTATTTCTGTCTGGCCAAATTGCCATAGTGCAAATAAAGATGTAGTAAATTAAGAGTAATATATTCCAGCTATCAATGAGCATTTTAATAAATGAGAAACATGCAGATCTCAGTAATTTAATTAATAACTAATACGTTAAAGTGCCTTCTTTGTATCATGGACTGTGCCAGGCACTTTACATGGATTGTCTCTGAAATTTCACAACGCTTTTACTTGAAGTTAGTACCTTTATAACTCCCAACTTACAAGTTAGTAAAAAATTGAGTCTCAGTGGAATTAAATAACATGCCTAAAATCACCCAGCTAATAAGTGGTCTGGCAAGGAATTGAACCAAAGCAGTCTGTCTCTAGAGCAAGCATGTCCAACTGAGCTTTAGAGTACGTACTCTAAATTGTTTCTTTGTATGGGTTTGATGGGTTGTACTGTCATCCTTATGTTTATGTATATACTACTTGTGAATAACCACACATATTTGCAGGATAATTGGCTGTGTGTTTGAAAGTAAAGTCTGGGCTTATAGAACAGGTTTCTTTACATTGATTCAACTGATTCATGCAGAGATCAAACCCACAGCTGTGGCTGGATTAATTTTCCTCTCTAACCAACTTGTCTAACCAGCCCATTCTCAACTGTTTAAAAATAAAGCAACCCTCATAGTTAAATCTCTGAACCACTAGGAGACTTGGCAACTTGAATCCATCATTCTTTGTTGCTGGTGTAATGTTCTCTTGCCCAGCTTTGATGAAGGGTAATATATAACAGTAGCTCATAGCATAGGGTGTAATTACATTAGATAGCCCCACAGCATGGATGTGTTTTGAGGCCTGAGGCTAAAGGCCAAACTCACGACTTGCTGAGGGGTGCAAATAGTGTTCTTTAACTCCTAAAAGTCACAAGTGCTGAAAGGGAATTTAGATGGAGCTAATTACTTAGCTTGGGATTGTCAAGAGGGCCTAGGGCAGTCAGATTTACAAGTTCTGTGGGTAAGAGAATTATGGGTGAGCCGGGATATGAGCCTGGTGAGTTTTCCTCTGCTCAGGAGTACAAGTAATTGTATGGCAACACTGTTTGAAGATGTTTAACTTTTTTTTAATGAATTATTAGTCCCAAGAATTCATTGTTTTTCCAGAGGGAATTTAGAAGCCTCTTCCATTTTCAAATAGATAAGGTTGCCTCTGAAGTGGCTGGAAAGAGGGGCCGGCAATATACAAGAGGGACGGAGAAGGGAAGTGTGGGAATACTGGGGCAGTGAGAGGGAAGAGGGAAAAAAGCTCAAATGAATCCCAGACTTCTGTCCTTGGCAGTGAGTTGGAGAGTGGTGTTACTAAGGTGAGAATAGTAACAAGTTTGCGAGGGAAACGGTGAGTGAGTTTTGTACATTCTGCATTTGCGAACTGTTCAGTGAGGTCGTGCCACGCGGGCGGTTGGGTCTGGATTTCAGGACAGGAGTTGGGGCAGTTGTCAACAGCTAATCCGAGAGCCTGGGGAGCCAGAGTTTGAATTATGACTTCAGTCATTTACCAGCTCCGTAGTCTTTTGTGCCCTGCATAAACTCTCTAAGCTTCTGTTTATTCAGCAAAATGAGGATGATAATAACAGTAACTATCTCACAGAGCTATTTGGAGAATAAAATGAGAAAATGCTTGTATAGGCTTTGGCAGAACACTTGCTTCATTCCAGTCATTACCACTTACTACTCAGCTGTACTAGGCAATAGGAACACAACAGGCAGCAAGGCAAGGATTTTGAGTGTGTACGTAAATTTCATGTAAAAATAATGTCTGCAGTGTGTGTTTGCATGCATGTGTATGTATAAATGTGTGTGTGTGTGTGTGTGTGTGTATGTATATATATGTGTGTGTATATATATATATTCTGTGTGTGTAAATATATACATTTATCCTGTGATACTGACAATGCCTGAACGTTGTTTAGTAATTACACTTGAAGTGTGTTCTTTCATCTGGGATCTCCCCTCTGCTGCTGCAAATCTCATCTTTAACTGGGGGTGGTATTAGCAATAACTTTGCATAATTGCTCTGATGATTAAATGTTAATTAATTTTTTACTTAATTAATTAGGCTGAAGGAATTTTCTTATAAAACTGAAGTTGTCTCAAAATTAGTGTCATGTAATTCAGCCATTTTATCTCCCAAAGTCCACTCAGTCAGCCATTATTTTTTACAAAATTTTCCTCTTGGTGTCCTTGACTCTGGCTTAAGGAAACTTGTTTTTCTGATAATTCCTTTCTCCAGGAGATTTTAAGGGAGACCTTGTCCTAAGCCTTCAAGATACCAATGTTATGGGCTTATCTTGAGAATGTAATGAAATGTTGCATCTTAAAAACAGGAGTCTGCACAATTATGAGGGTTTATCTAGTACTTTTCATCAGCTGTGATGTTCTCCTATGTTCTTGGTCTTTCCTTTTTAACTTTACTATAATCTTCTGGCATACTGGGATTCAGTTTACTTTTTCCCATTACAATATCCCATTATATAGGCCTTAGAATGAACAGTTCTGTTTGACCTGTGGAAAATAATGTGCCGTTAATGATATATAAGCACACATAAGAGCCACTGTCTACAGGTGTTTTCTTCCTGACTTCTCTCTAGCTGCATTCACAGTTGGGAAACACGCCCTAAACGGGTTCTCACTGTACCTTTTCCGTGCCAAGCCTCCACTATCACAGCTTGTCGTTAGCTGGCCTGTTCTAAGTAAACATACTTGGATTTGATCGTATTACATGGTCATGGTGAGTCTATAAATGGATTTCAACACATTTTTAAATCCATGAGTTTGAAATTCTGAGGTGAGATTAGTTAACAGCATGAACTTTGGGGACAGCCCCAAGAGTTCAAGCTACTGCTTTGCCTCTTACTAGCTATGTGATGCTGAGCAAGAGAGTTAACCCCTTCTGTGCTCAGTATTCCACTAGAAAAGCTGAAATTCTTAAAGTAGCTACAGCATTAGGCTTATGGTGAGGATTCAGTGAGACAATGTACATAAATTTCCTGGCCCACGGTTAGTACCTATTAATGGCAGGGACTATTCCTGTTAACATTAAAATGCATTTACTTAAAAATATGAAATAGCCATTGTCAATCATGCTATTTAAATTACTACCACTATTTTTTTAATAAGGTGGTCATTGCTATTGGTTCTGTTCAGAAGAAACAAATCTGAAATGACAACACAATACAACAAACAATCCAATTCCCTCTATCCCTTTTGCTTCATTGCTTGCTTTCTAGATAAGTAGCATCGGATGTTCCTTTCTTATTACACATGTGTTCTGATACAACTTGGTAGATACACCATCTAGAGAAAATGTCTGAAATGCTGGATTTCTCTAACTAGTGCATATGCAGGGTGAGTCATCAGCCTTTCTGCTGGATGGTAGTGTTGTCATTGTTATGAAACACTCAAACTCATGGGGCCATATTCATTATACATTCATATTTTTCTTGGAAAGTTCAACTTAAGATGTTATTTTTTCCTGAATATTAAAAGTCTGCCAATGTCATTCTGTCTGTGGCCACTATTATAAAAATAGTTATTTCAGCCAAAATAACTATGTGGTTTTAATGTGTACAGTGTTTTCATAATAGTGAAAATACTACAACAGGGTTTCTTTTTTTTTTTGTTGCCTTTTTTTTTTTTTGCCCACATGTATCAACAGCTCTGTAAATGAACTGCCTGCCATAGAACACTTTTATGTCTCTAAAATCACAAAATGTCACAAGGCCTATTTTGGTATAGGTGCAGATGTGTGAGTAAATAAACCACAAGGGTAATAAAGTATAATTATTATAGTTAGTTCATTTCTTTTTTTTTTTTTAAGTAATCTTTATACCCAACATGGCGCTCAAAGTCATGAACCTGAGATCCACTGTCACATGCTCAATGGACTGAGCCAGCCAGGTGCCCCATAAATTCATTTCTTAGATGAGGAAATTAGCTTACTAGGCTCAATAAATTTGTTATTAGCCTTAAGAAATATGTGTGCTTGACGATGATTTTGATAATGAGAGTGGTCCAGAATTAGTGAATTGATGGTTATATCACTACTTCCGATTAAAAAATTCATTCAGTATTATCATTATTACTTTGGGCAAACACAGACCAAAACATGGGAATTGAGCCTTGCCAGAAATAATATTTGCTAAAGAGTTAAGGAGCACCGCACGATGCACATGCTATATGCTCGATCAGTTCTTGTTGAATTAATGAGTTAGCATTTAGTTCTTGTCTATCTTCTTGCTGATTCTGCTATTTTTAAAAAATCTCACTTGTGTTAATATTTCTCATAACAGGAAGTTATATTCAAACTAGACACACATAATTTGGAGTCTGGCAGACTGAAATGTCCTTTTGATCCTCAGCAGCCTTTTGCCTCGGTAATGACAGGTAAGATCAATGGCAGGCAGTTCTTGCTTTTAGGTGGTTTTCTGAAAAGGTGTATGTAAACTAAACCACATTTTCTTATTGAGTTAAAGATTATTTGGGATTACTCTTTCACTGGCTATTTGGTTATGGTGTTTTAGTGCCAGTTCTCTATATTTAGCACCCTTATCCTAAAGGGAGTCCCGAGCAATCCTTCATTTCTACAGTTTTTTTTTTAATTTATGTTTATTTATCTGAGAGAGAGAAAGTGAGAGCACAAGGAGAGGGAAGGGCAGAGGGAGGGGGGACAAGCAAACTCCCGCTAAGCAGGGAGCCAGCACAGGCGATTCCAGGACCCTGAGATCATGACCTGAGCTGAAGGCAGATGCTTAACCCACTGAGCCACCCAGGTGTCCCTCTACACAGTTTTTAAATGAACTTCTGTTTGAATTCTTTTTAATGCAAATGACACATACTTACTTGTTCTATAATTTTATATTTAGATGCCTCAGATTTTCTTAAACTAAGCTATGCCCCTATTTGGCTTACTACGGAAGTTAAATTTAGCAATTCCCTAAACATAGTAGGTTACAAAATATGTTGAAGATTCGAGTGGAAGGGTTAATAATAAAATGTATTGGATATACTAATAAAACAAATGGTAGAATACAGATGATATAGAATACAGATAATAGAATGTTATAATACTTTTTCCCTCAATTTCACATCAACCTGATTGTATTAATGGAAATGTGAAATTTTTGCTAGCACATTCGGTCTTCTCTTGCTTTGTCTACATCTTAAATCCGCTTGTGAGGTGACTATCCTGTTTAAAGAAGGCAGTGCTGTGTGGTCCGAAGTCTGTTCTGAGGAATGTTGGCACGACCTCTGAATTTTTACCATTATAAGGACCCCTTTTGTCTTGGTTTGGTTCATGACTTTACTCTCTTTTTATTTAACTTGTCTATCAAATGTTTGAATAGACGATAAGAGTGAAGCACCGTGACATTTTAATTTTCGCTTAGTGAGAACTAGTGATCTTTCTTTGAAGTGAAAGCGTGCATGGTTTTGTGTGTTTTGAAAATTGTATGACTGATGTTCAGTCATATCCTCAGAAAGTGAGATGGATGATTTGGGATTCTGATCTGTCAAGTGGGGTTAACATATCCTTAATAAAAACAATGGATTGTAGGCATCGGTGACCCTTCTTACAAATCCCTAAGTGATTTAAATACACGGAAGACAGTTTTAAAGCCTGGATATACAGATAGTTTTTAGGTTGAAACACACTTTTTTTTTTGGCAATATGTTCAAATATCCACAATTTTTTATGTTTCAAACAAATAGTTTATTTCCTTTACTCTTGCCAAGTAATGTCTTTATTGGTGTTATTTTTTTCTTCCATTTTAAAAAATTTGCTCCACAAATGAAATATTGTCATTTACCATCTATTTTAGGGGATTGCTGTAAGAGAAGGAAATGGTATCATATCTACATTTACTTTACCTAACTGGATTTCTCTCTTTTGTGTTTTGTTTTGTTTTGTTTTTTTCATATGGAAATTGACTCTTGTCATTATTTAGATTGGTTGACTCAAATACTTCCGTAAAAGGTTATTTAGATGGATGTATTCAGAGGATTAGGAAGTATCTCAATCACTTATAAAAAGTCAGAATTTTAAAGATAATGTTTCTGAGGAAAATTGGATTTTAGTGATAAACCAGTGTCTTTCATTGTTCGTATACTTAGCCACTTAAAAATCTAAATGCTCTGTAGAGATTAGCCTTTTTTTTTTTTTTTTAATTTTGGTCTGTTAGGTGTACTCAACATTGTTGACTATAAAGATTTCCTGAAATAAAGGCTTAGCTTTCAAAGAAGCAATATATTCTACTGTAGGGACAGCATTCTTGTCTCTCCCCCCTGCAAGTGCTGACTAGCATTAGGGAAGACTGCCCCTCCCCCGCCCCCCCAATCCTTTTCTCTTCCCCTTCTTCCCCCATCTCTTTCTTCTCTCTCCCCTTCCTCTCATCCTTCTCTTTTCCTTCTTCCTCCCCTGCTCTTTCTCCTTTCTTTCTCTTCTGCCTCCCCCCCCCTTCTCTCTTTCTGGTTAAACATGTATATGCATTTTACATAAAAAAAAGACAAAGAAGTTTGGTATGCAGTAATAGCCACATCTTTCCCTTTTCAGGAATTCCTGTTTATCAGAACCATTAGAGATGTGATTAGCTACAAGGAATGCAACATGTTTATTACCAAGAATGACTTCAGTGCTGAAAGCTCCCTTTCAGCAGAGGTTAGGCAGAGAAAGTTGTGGTCATTGAGGTTGTGTCGGTTAAGTAAATACTAATTACACAATCCATTCCTCATTATGGCATTTACTTTTTAGTATTTGTTGTGCTGCTACAAAGACAAACTCCTAATTATGATGTATCCTTGAATTATTTGTGGGGTGAGAGGAAAGAGGAAGAGCTTATTCATAAGAGAAGCTAATGCATATGCAATCGTGAATTCAGAAGACTTTGGCCATTTTTATCTTCAGGTCTCTTGCACCAGCGTACCAAAGATCATTGAGTTATCTTGTCTTCGACTCTACAAATTTTTCAAAATTTGAATGTGAAATTTATGAAACAGTATCTTCTCATGTTAAGCAATAAACGTCTTTGGTTTCATGGAATGAAATTAGTGTATTGCAAATAGTATCTGCTGCTGTACTCTTAGAAGTCCTGTGTATTCTCTTCTCGCGCTCAGATGAGTACCTCTACTCTGGAACAGCATCTGATTTCCTTGGCAAAGACACGGCATTCACGCGGTCCCTTGGGCCTACTCACGACCATCATTACATCAGAACTGACATTTCAGAGCACTACTGGCTCAATGGTTAGTGATTTTTTTCTTTTCATTTTTTTGCCTTTGCTTTTGGGTAGATAAGAAACTCATTATTACTCATTCACATGTGTTTGGGAATAAATGGTTTAGCTTAACATTATAAAATACATTTGAAGAATTCCCCACTAAGTTAGACAAATCTCCAGAACCTGTTGTGTATATAATAATACCGGACACTTACTCAAAGTGTGCTCTTGTTCTTGACGCTGTACCATGCTCTAATTGATTTTTTAAATGTCCACAATGACATATGAGGTATACATTATTATTATGTGCCTTTTAGAGATGAGTAAACAGAGTAAAGTTGAGAAATTTGGTCAAGTTCTTGTAACTTGCCAGTTGTAGAACCTGGGGTTCAAGTCGATGATCTTTCTCCTGCAGTCTGTTTTTTAATGACGAAGCCAAGTACTGTCTATGAGCCTAATGACAAGGGCATAGTTTGTAATGCTAACTTCTTCTGTTAAAAGGTTATTTATGGTTGGGTTGACATGTTCCTCTAAAATTTTAAGCATATTAATATTGACATTAGTATATCTGATTACTTTTTTGTTTGGAGGTCATATTCTGAGTTTAAAAAAAAGCCACTAATGCATTAATTAATTAATTAATTTATTTATTTATGTCTGTTTATGCTCTCCTGCTCTACAGCAGGCCGGGTTTTATCATGAGAGTCTAATGTTTTCTAATTATCATAGGACTTTATTATACAGCATGGCAGAATAACATAACATGGCCATTTAAGCAGATAAACACCATTTCTGTTCCCACCATAAATACTGGGATTTAGTGGAGGAGGCCAGGGTAGACATTTCCTAGGGGCTATCTCTCTATCTCCCAGTATCATTTAAGCAGTGACAACATAAACAAAAGGGAAAAACACTTTAAAACATTTCTTCAGTCAGAAGCTCCAGATCCATTTGTTTACACAACAATGGGATCTCCCTTGAACAAAAGAGAGCCCTGTTAATGGGGAAAACAAATTTAGAATATCTACCAGCTCTGTGGTTACTCATTAATTTCTCTGCGTTCAGACAAGGCAAGATTATCTTCTTGAGCTTTACGAGGTTTTTGTGGAAATACTTGGTTTGAGAGTGATTCTATGGATTTTTACCAAATAGAAAAACTTACCCATCTGTTTAGGTAACAAGATATACTTATGGCTTTAAAATGAAGTATAGATTGTATTTCTTGATCTTGGGAGGACAAATGTCATCATATTACCACTCTTTTCAGAGATTATTCTATTTATTCCTTAACAATGACATGTCCATTAAGAAGTCTTCCACAATGCTGAATTAATAAGTGTAGGAAATCTTTATTCGACTATTGTTTGACTAACATGTTTTTCTTAAATGCTGTATGAAGAGAATTACAAAGTAGGAAGCCTTGAGTTGGTTTAACATTTAATAACAACTTTTGAGGGTCCTTGGCATACTGAATGCTGTTCTACTCCTGGGCTTGGAAAGATTACATGGGAGGGTTACTGACCTAACGGGGACGACTACCGGAAGCATTAGAAGAGAGTGGGAGTTGGGGCTGGAGAGCTATAAATATTATCCTGACATCACGGGGAAGTTAACGATGGTTTAGTTCTTTTTTTTTCTTTGGGTATAATTGACACATAACATTATATTAGTTTCAAGGGTATAATATAATGATTCGATATTTGTATATATTGCAAAATGATTACAATAAGTCTAGTTAACATCCGTCACCATACATAGTTGGAAGTACTTTTCTGTGTGTAATGAGAACTTCTAAGATCTACTCTTTTAGCAATTTTCAAACGTGCAATACAGTATATTAACTGTAGTCACCATGCTGTACATTACATCCCCATGACTTGCTTGTTTTATAACTGGACTTGTGCCTTTTCACCCTCTTCATGCATACCCTGCTCTTCATTAGGGAATCGAATTTTTCTTTTTTATAAAGGTAACTGACAGTAATGTGAAGAGAAGTCTAAAAGAGAGTAAGGGTAGAGAAAGAAGCCATAGCAAGGAAACAAGAAAAAGGTGGGACAAGAACAGAGGTATTGGCAGTGGAGATATGGATATGAGAATATACAGCAACAAATATTTGAAATGGAAGATATTTGTTTGGGAATAGAAGAATCTAAGGATATGAGGATGGAATTCAAGAGAAAGTTTTGGATACTGAGAAAACTTTGCGATTAAAGAAGTAGCAGGAAAAAAGGAGAAAGGATACACAGTAGAAAAGTCTCAATGGACTGAATGCAGGCAAATGACTAAGAATTAGGAGAACACTTATAGTTCTAAGACATTCAAGGCAGAGTGCTTAGTGATTAATGGCCAGGGGACCATATAACCCGATTTGCCCTGGACGTTTCCAGTCTACCTCTAATGCTCTATAGCTCTCAAGTGTCCTAGTTCAGACAAGAATCACAGCTTTGTTTCTGTGGGATTTAATTACGTAGGTTTAAATCCTGAATATCATTTATTTGTGACCTTGGTCAAACCTTTCTATGCGTCTACATTTTTTGCCAAAAATTTGGCATAATAATAGTATTTATTCACAGGCTTTTCTAAGGATTAAATTAGATCACATAGGGAAGATCATATTGGAAAGTCTGATGGAAGACAATTTTAAGAGCAGTTCAGGGTCAATGCTGTCACCACCATGATTGTCATTATTCTTGAAGGTGAAAAAGGCAGGAGGTGGGACTAAAACACCAAGGGCTCTGTGGTTCACTGACATCTATTTAGCATTTATAACTACTGACCACCTTTTCTTTCTCTCTCTTTGCATTTCATAATTCTGTGAGCTCATCCACTCTCAGATTTCCAACTGTTTCCTGTGTTCCAGCATTTCCTGAAACTACATTTCCAAACCTTTTTTCTGCAACTCAGAGCCCTTAAAAATATTTATCTGGGTGTCTTATATTTTCCTAGATTACAAGAAAGAAACTGATTGTTTTATATGCGAATAAAGATATCTAAGCCTTCACCCTGATAGTGCCACTAAGGGGCTTTGATTTTTTTTTTTTTTACAAGTTGTTTAAGTTGTGATCCTTTGCTTGAGTTTCTTTAAATATATGCAGATACAGATATAGATATAGATATGTAAAAGACTAATTGGATCTAAAATCTAAAGTCCTGTGAGTCTAACTTAAAATGATCTTGTTTTCCCTTTCTAACCTGCCCTTCAATACCAGTTTCCTGATTTCTATTTTACTTTCTAAATGTTATCCACCCAGTTACCTTGAGTTATCTTTGATTCCTTCCTCTCCCCCAGCCTCTTTATCTTATCTATCACTAGGGGCCTTTACTTCCGTCAAAATTTCTATCGACCTTGTTGATTCCGTGGCCACCATCTTGCTATAGGTCTTCATCACTTGATCTCTGGGTTCTTGCCACTATTTTATTGTTTGTTAATTCATATTCCTATCACTAATTTCTTCTCCTTCAAATTTATTTGATGTAGCATCCACACTGTTCATTATTTTACATACTTTTAAAGTATTATTTTATTTACTGGTATAATCCTAAAAGAATTGCTATTCCCACTTTACATTTGGAGGATAGATTAGAAGTCAGATGTATTGTGCATAGATAGCTAGTAGGTATGAGATTGAAAATCAGGGATGTCTTTCTTGCTCTAGACACTTTTTTCTTGACATTTTATGATGTATTTTATGATCAACCTAAATTCTGCGTTTTTGACTGCACATTCGTGTTTTTGTAGCCTCATTTGCAGACAGAGTCCATGCCCACATGCTATGTTGTGCAAGAGCAAACTGAGGATGTGGGTTTGGTTGTAGGTACTAGGGCAGAGAGAGAACGTGTGGTTCAGTAAGTGACGTGGAAGACCTCGGCAGAATCTCCTGAAGTCAGGGTTAGTGAGAACATTAGGTCAGATGCTTGCTGATGGACAGGCAAGCCAGAATAAAAGCACGATGCTTCAGGAGATCCATTCAACCTTGGAGCTTCTCAGTCCATGGAAACTAGGGCACAGCAAGGGAGAAATCGTAGAAACTACATGAGATTCTTGTAATGAGGAAGTACTTGATTGGTTAAGGCTAAAGACTGACTTGCTGAGGGAGCATTCCTGTTCTCCAATCTGAGAAGTGGCCATCTTCCAGATAGAGTCAACCTGTGGTCCAAAGACGGGTCAGTGGGTCATCTGGCTGGAGTCAGGAGTGTGGGGAAATAAAATATAGTGATAGAGGAAGTGTGAAATCCCTTGGAATAATGTTATCAATTATCTTATTCAACCTCATATTCCATAAATTAAGACAGCATGAAGAAGGTGTGTCCAGGTCTGTTAGCCCCCAAGCTAACAGGGTGACTGTCCTTCCATTCCAGTACCAAACTTCTGAAAGCAATAGTGTATCCTATCTCCTGAATTGCAAGTTTGCCCTTTTGGTGGAAATTACGGGAATAGAGGCTGTTTCTGCCTTAACACTGGACCTGATGTAGCAGTTACTGACACAGGCTATTTGTTCTAAGCACTGTCTAATATAGTAGACACTAGCCACATGTACATTTAAAATAATTAAAATTAAGTACATTTAAAATTTGGTTCCTTAGTCGTACTGGGCATATTTCAAGAGCTCACTAGCCACATGGGCTAGGGACTATCATATCGACCAGCACAGATATAAAACATTTCCATCATCACATGATTTTCTATTAGACAGTGCTGGTCTAAAGTGTACTTACTTCTTAATCATGTGCAGTAGCTCAGAGTCAAATAATGCAACACAAGTGGAAATCTTCTTTACTGTTCATTTAACATGTAGATGTGAAACTCATGTCTCAGTTTCATAAAATGTTGCCAGGATGAAAGAACTGACAGATAATTAATATTTCAAATGATGGATTTGGTGTCAATATCAAATCGGTTTCTCCTCTATCTTATAACATCATTTTGTTATTTATATCTGGTTAGACAGCTTGAAAGTTTTTTTCCTGTTAAATTTTGCTCTCTATACTTTCACTTTTAGCTTATAATCCTACTTTTTACATGTTTGTGATTAACTCTCGTAAATGTAAATTGATATTACATTTAGATTAAGCAAAATACAAGAATTAAATTAAATTTGCAATTGTGTTGAAATAATTAACTTTTTAAAAGATTTTATTTATTATTTTTATTATTATATAATAATATTTATTATTTATTTATTTATTTATTTGACCGAGAGAGACAGTGAGAGAGGGAACACAAGCAGAGGAAGTGGGAGAGGGAGAAGCAGGCTTCCCACTGAGCATGGAGCCCCATGCAGGGCTTGATCTCATGACCTGAGCTGAAGGTAGACGCTTAACGACTGAGCCACCCAGGCACCCCTGAAATAATTAAACTTTTAAAAAATATGATCCTCTGTGGATCGTTTTTAAGTCCATATAATCCTTGATTCTTGTGTTTATGCCATGTTTTGTTCTTTGCCCTGCCTGGAATTAGCCAGAGTGAGATCACCTATTCTCTTCACTTACCAGTCCAAGGATCCTTGTCAGAATTTCTCTAAGACTTTGTCTAATCCAGGTTCAGTAGCCTTAAGGAGTAGGAATCAAGACTCCTCCTTTGAGAGACTAATCCATCTGTAAGATACCTCACCAGGAGGATGAAAAATTGCAAAGGTGCAGTACTGTGGGAAGTTCCGGATGAAGTCTTAGATGGTTTCACACTTCTCCACTTTTCTTTATCAAGTTAATCTTAGAACCATCAGCAAACAGGGATGTAGCTAGAAGTCACAGTGGTTACTCAAATACAGTTGAGTTTTTGTGAGAATTTTAGAATAAAGCTTAGAAGTATGACCGTTTGGAAAATGAAAACAAACAATGATGCCTCAAATGCATATGTTTTTGTTTTCTTTCCTGGAGTGGATGAGAGCTTTTGTTTTAAATTTTTATTTTTAACATATGGAGGCAGTTTTCATTTGAAGTTTCTCCTGGAGAGTTCAGTTGTCTCCAATTCTCCTTCCACTTGAAAGGGTAACATTTTTAAAAAGTTGTGGTGAGAAGATATTGCAAGAAGAAGTAAAGGAAAGTAAGGAAGTCACTATTTGTTAAATCATGGGGTAGGTGTGCCATCCGGTGCAGAAAGGTTCATGATGCATGTTGCAGGCTCCGTGGGTTGATGCCATTTTCGTTAAGCAGTGCCTCTTAGTGTCATGCTAATAGCACATTTATGAAAATGCATGATTTCAAATTCTGTCCCTATTAGAGTATGTATTTTAAATGCCGAAGAGGGAAAATGTGCTATTATAATAAAGCCCAGGTGTCTATTGTTATGATTTTAAATTTTTAATGCAACAACTGTGCATGTCATACACTGATTAAATGATAACTATTTTTACTCAAACTTGGCAGCAACTCAGGAAAGAGTTTCTGTATTAAAATACTAGCATCAATATTCTTCCAAGACAGGACCTCAATTGAATCTGCAAGGAAGATATTTTTTATTCTTGAAACATATTTATTTTTACCTCATGAGTATGCTTATTATTTAAATCACACAATAGAGTACTATTTGATACTACCTCATTTTTCATAATTAGATTTCTCCCTATAATAAACATTTGGCTTAAAAACTCCCATCATTCAATTCTCTTACAGTACTCCAGAATGGTTGTCTTATAGTACTTAAAAGAGAACCAACATATAAAACAGAATCCAATAAAACCAATAGTCACTGAATAAAGTGATTGTTCATCTATGAACATCTAGGATCTATTGATCATTTGTGTTATTAAAAGAAATATAAATTGGAAAAGTATTTACTCAATTTTCGCCTACTGATGTCATAAATTAAAATTCCTGGAATGTAGACTAGTGTCGTATCCTACCTTTGACCATTTCAAATGGTGATACCTGCACTTGGATAATTTTTTCAATATCCAAAGTAGGTTTTTCTGTGTATTTCTGCAATAGGAGAATAGTAATTGTCATATGTATTTGGACTCCTTGCAGACCGTCTACATTCTGCTTTGTCGTAGAATTGATTTTTTTGTTGAACTTGGTAAACAAGTGAAGACTTAGCAGTTGGCTCCTGTAACCACTTCGCCCATCTGAGTATCTAAGGAAAGCTTTACAAGCCACTCTGTCTCTCACACTGGAAATTTTTTTTACCTGTAATGAGTTTCTGTTTTATATCACTGAATTCTCATTTCCTCTCTGGAGAAAGAAGACTGTAAATTTTGTACCACAATATTATTTTTTTAATTATAAATTCAACTCAATCATTAAAGTGGTAGGATATAAATATTACAAGGGTGACATGTTTCATGTAGAACTTTTATTTAAATTATATTTGAGTGCTATGATAAATTCTACTTGTGTGAATCCCCTTTTTAAGTTCAAATATTTGTTAAGATAAAACAAGCCAATCATATTCCTATAATTTATGTACATTTTCAGTTTTATCCCTTTTGTGTCCTACTCCTACTCAGGAGGGGCAGAGGGAGAGGGGGAGAATCCTTAAGCAGACTCCCTGCTGATATGGAGCCCACTGTGAGGCTCAGTTAAGGACCCTGAGATCATGACCTGAGCTAAAATCAAATGAAATGAGCCACCCAGGCGCCCCAAAACCCTACATGGCTTTCTTTCTTTCTCTCTTTCTTTTAAGATTTTATTTATTTGAGAGAGAGTGAGTGAGAGAGAGCAAGCATGAACAGGGGAAGGGGCAGAGGGAGAAGGAGAAGCAGACTCCCTGCTGAGCTTAGAACCAGACTCGGGGCTCCATTCCAGGACTCCAAGATCATGACCTAACCCGAAGGCAGAGGCATAACCAACCAAGCCACCCAGGCACTCCACCAAAACCTTAGAAAGTTTTCTAAAATTTATTTTTTTTTATGTAACCTAAGACTATATCAAAATGAGATTATCAAGAGCATAAGAATTCCTTGGAATTCTAAACTTCAGGGAAAGAACAAGGAAATAATAAAGAACAAAGGGGAGAAAGTTCATTCACATAATTCCCCTTCATTTTTTCTCTTAAAGTTTCCCATTTAAGCCCAGAAGAGATTGGATAGGAGACCCCAGTTGACCCAGCCTGGCTGGGGTAATGAAGACTGAACTACCCATTACTTGGAATCAAACGTTAACTTCTGTTTATTGAAGAAGGCTGTTAGGAAGTCTTGTTTCCTGGGCTATTGACCTACTGCTTTACTTTAGCAGGGGGATGATTTTCAGGACTGCTGGGGTACAGGGCAATAAGGCAATGTTGATCTTTTTCACCTGCTTACTCTCTCTTCTGTTTTTGTTGTGGTGCTAGTGGTTGTAGTTTCAAACTTTTTTGTCTTCTCTTGTTTCCTGCTTCTGCTTTCTGAAGAGTGCTCTGTGCTTCCTTCTGGGCATCTGGTATTTTCTACTTCATTGAGGTTCTTCCTTCCTTCTTCAATAACCACTCTCTCTATCTTGCCTTAATCAAAAGAACTATTTCCAAATTAGTATCACCTCATTACAGATCTGTTACCTGGTTCATTCATCATTCACAATTCTATAAAAGCCAGACTTAAAAATGCCCAATACTTTTTAAACAAGGAATTAGTAACTCAGACTGGCTTGTCATTGGCGCAGTGCAAAGGGGTTAGTTGAGTTGCTAATATTCTTTTCATTTGACGTGTATTACAGGCATCTTTCCACTCCAGTACATTTAGAACTGTGTTCTTCATTTTTATCAGCTACCTGTTATTCGAACAAGTGTGTGGATGTGCTAAATTTTCTATCATTCTCTTGTTTGTAGTCATAATAATGATTATCATCCTGAAGATTTACTTAATAATTAATAACATTTATTGAGCCCTTATTATGTGCCAGGCACTGCCAGATAGCAAGTGCTTAACATATATTAATTTACTTGGTTATCATATCAGTTATCCTACTAGGTAGATGATTGGTAGACTTGTATTAGGCATGAGAAAATTGATGCATAGAGAAGAGAAAAATTCATATAAGGTCACCCTTGTAGTAAGTGGGAGAGAGAGGATATGAACCCGCAAAGAGTGTCCCCAGAGCCTACACTGCAGTCAACCCAAGCTCTATTAATTAGTTGTTTTAATTCACTTTTTCCCTTTAGCAATTACACAAAATGCAGCAAATAACATCATAATACATAAAAATTTGGGATATGTTTATAGTTTTCCCTAAGCTATTCATTCTATACATTGTGATTTAAAAAATAGTGATTCTTTCAAATAAAAGGACTTTCTAAGTTATTTAGTTGAGTTGTTAACAATTGGAATATCAGCCAGTCATGTTCTCACCAGCTCTTTGGAGTTCCTAGAGAACTTGTTCGAGACTTCTGCATGCTAATACATGTTTCTACATCGTGTCATGTTTATTTGTGTATATGTCTCATTTCCCACATTCCATTCATGGTTCATTTTTTTTTTCCTTTCTGCTGATAATTATGTCACATTCAAAGACACGAATGTTATCTTGGCTGAATTGTCTCAGTATTTTAATCTGTAGCTTCTTTTCTTTCAAACAGGAGCAAAATTTATTGGAACTTTCCCTATACCAGACACCTATAATCCAGATGATGATAAAATATATTTCTTCTTTCGTGAATCATCTCAAGAAGGCACTACTTCTGATAAGACCATCCTTTCTCGAGTTGGAAGAGTTTGTAAGGCAAGATATATTTATCTTACTTAAGTGGCATGTATGTATATGTATGAACAATTAATTATATAATGTTGAAGTAAAAGTTAAGGTCCATCATTCATAAGTGGCAGGATAAATTCATGCTATCTTACATAACTAATTTTTAAGATCCAAAATGAAAAGAAAAAAAAAGATTAAATTTTTCCAGTATTAGAGTTTTTTTGTCGTTTTGGGTTTTGTTTGTTTGTTTGTTTCTTTTCCAGTATGAACTGTTACCCAGATTTGAGTTAGATCTCTTTGGCACCTTGCTTCTTATATTGATGGGTTATCCCTTTGCCAGTTTTCTCTATTCCCAGTAAGATCACTGCATTGTCCTGGTCCATGGAAATTAAAATGCTTTTGTACATTAAATTTGATTTTGAAGTTGAAAGTAACATAATCACTGGAGTTACTTGAACACTAACAGAATTAGATCTGGTATTTTTATGAAAACACATCACACATGTAAAATTATGTATCTTTATAGGGATCAAATAAGTTGGAAATATGGTTATAGTAATACTATAGTAAATATTTTCTAGAGCATTTATCTGATTAGGTTTTGAAAATAAATGAGATAAGAAGAAAAAAACCCAAATAAACCAAAATGCAAAACATTTGTTTTGAAGAGCGCTGCAATTCATTTTTTAAGATTGCTGTTTTGTGTAGGTTACAGGAAAACAGAATCCTATGAAACACTTCCATTTTGTTCCATTCAAGTTCTCATTTGAGCGAATACAAGCTTTATAGAATAATAATGCTACTGGGATCACACTTTTGACTTCAATATTTTTTTGGGAGGGATTTATCTTCCTTGAAATAACTTTTCTTAAATAGCCAGACACCTTCTGCATAAACTCTGTTATTAAGAAGAGCTGTTAAGTTAATAAATACTTTCAATAGGAAACTTTTTTTTGGTCTTGTACAAACTTTTCATTTTCTTCCATTTGAGCTTATCACTTTTTTTTTGTCTCAATCTATACCCTCAGGCTTTTGAACACTTCCAGGGACAGAAATACAAACCATCACAGCACTTAAAAGTGCTAATGAAAACATGGCTTTTGAATGAGGCCAGCTTGCGAGTACACATCATTCTTTACCTAGTGTCCTAGCCAGTGATGCTGTCTCCCACTGATCCCTTCACCCCCAGGGGACAGAATTCTCTAAAAAGCATCCTCATTCTTTCAGAGGCCAAGAATTCACAGTAATTTCTCTTGAAGCCTCTTGCCTAGAGATGAATGGCCATTGCTTGGAGTAGTCGTAGCATGTTAGTGTACTGAAGCATGCTTTATAACAACAGTATTCCAACCCTCAAAAGCTGCGCTGCGGATTGACATCATTTACATAAATGAGCTACATTAAACATGTCAAAAAAGATTTACAAGTCACTTTCTGATGAACATATATAACAAGTGAGTGTTTTGTGAATGAGTTCAATACTTATTTCTTAATAGGTCTAATGCATTTGATAGAAAATCATTTGTTACAAAATACTACTTTTTTGCCCTATTGTTAAACATACTGAAAGCTAAGTTTGAGGTGAAAAAATATATTAAAGAAAAATTTAGCTGCCCCCTTTATAAACTTATATATTAAAAATATGATGGAGTCTCTTAAGTATCAGCCCTGGGTTATTTTGTTTTAATTATGAACAAACTCGTATAGAACTGAAAAGACTGAGAGAATTGTAGTACAGGAATCTTCCCACCACAAAAAACTCTAAGGCCACACAGCAAGATTTTGTCATTCCATTGTGTTTGGATAAAAAGCTAACAAATTGTGAGATCAAATAAGGACATGTGATGGATGAATTTCCTTAAAAAAAAGATATAATAGAGGTCCTTCTTACATCTCTTTACTCAATCACTGTTTCTAGTTAGTACCATCTTCAGAATTTCCCACCACACATATGATCCATTGGCCAAATATTTACAATATTTGGTTCTGCATGCATCTTTAAAATTTCTCAATTGCAGCATGCCTTGACAGTTTTGAACTTTACTTAATTTAGGATTAAAGTGTAGCAAAAAGTGAACACTTACAAGTGGATTTCACTGACAAGATTTAAAATGACTTGAAATCTTTTTAAATATACATCAAAACAGTAATAAGTTTAATTAAAAAAACCGTTCAGCATCATCACTGTTGCTGTTATATATTATTTTCACATAAAAATGCTCTTCTGACATTACTCAGAACATATTATTCCTTTCTGTTGGTTCTTTTTTTTTTTTTTTACCCCCATGGGATTATTACAATATTGTTTTTCAGTTTTCAAGAAATAATAACAAATGTATGCCTATGCTATGAAACAAAATTGAGTTTGGTAGATATATAAGCAAAGATCCAAGAAGTCAGAGATCATGTTAGAGAAGATAAAGAGTGAACTGTGTACACTTTATTGAGTTTAAAAAACTTTTCAGTAATGTGAAAGTCCTTTATACTCTCTGTTCCACCAGGATATTCCTATAGGCTCATTTACTTAGAAATATTCTGTTTTTGTTGTTTTTATTTGTTTCCATTTGTAACTGATGATCTTCAGCCCCCAAACTGTTGGCAGTTTAAGAGTTCCCTACCTCTGCAGCTACTAAACTAAAAGTCATTTAATTGGCCTGTCAAAGATGGTACTATTAGGCTGGGTAGTGTATAGTGAGTGATTGGTGGGGAGGTTTTCGAAATGGGCAAAAATTACACAAAAATTAGTAAAGAATTGTTTATAGAATAAGGGTGAGTCTTTCCAATTTTGTAACCCACTTTTTCATAATTATATCATTCCATTATTTCAATAATAACAAAATATAAGTTCTATACAAAATGCAATACGCTAGACACTGGGAGATAAGTAAACCACTATCCCTTTTCTTTGAAATCTCATAGAACAGTGAAGGAAATAGACATATAAACAGATAATCACAACATAATGTGACAGAGGTAGGAGCCGAGAACGCTGCGTATTTGGTGAAGCTCAAAAATTGAGTCCTACAGAAGGAGGAGGACTACACCAAGGAAAAGAAAGGATAGGCCTTTCAGGCAGCATTGTGACAGTATATTTGATTTACAGAAGGGTGAAATCTTGTTGTAAGTGGGCCTAGAGGGGTGTATATGGGGAGCAATGTCATTTGAGCTTGGAGTGGTAAATTGGAAGATAAGAAGTCTTGTTTCCATATTAAGGAATCCAAACTCTATCCTGTAGACAATGAGAAGTTGTAAATGTTTTTTAGAAAAGAAGTGACTTGATGGGTAGATATACTTAGCAATAATTCGAGCAACTATCTGGATTGAGAAATATTTGTGACTTGGGACCTGTTAGGTGGTTCCTTAAAGGAAATAGGAATGAATACAATAGAATGCACAGAATCTAGATGTAAATGTCTAATAAATCCTTAATTTATGACGACTTCCTTATTAATTGCTTAGGGTAGTCTGTCCAACAGAACTTTATGTGATGATGGGAATGTTCCCTATGCACACTCTCCAACACAGGAGCCATGTGGTTATTAGTATTAACAGCTGATTAGTATGACAGAGGAACTGAATTTTTAATGCTATTTAAATTTAACTAATTTTAATTTGAATAGTATCATGCGTGTTGCTAACTAACTGGAATTAAAATAAAAACTTAAAATAATAAAAATAAATAAGTAGTATCACGTGGCTACTGGCTACAGTATAAATAAAGACTATCAAAGTATTCACTTACTTAACTGTGTGCACAATGCTAGGCTAAATAAACAGTAGTTTTATAGAAGATTAAAAGAAAAAAGTGATATTTTTATTCACTGAGCTTGTGACCTAGTAAATGATATATGCCTTAAACAAGAAAACACACAGATTAATATATATTTAGAAAGTGTGGTAAGTGCTAAAATGGGGGGGGGGATCACAGGTTGTGGTTAGAAAAAAATGGGTGGGTTTTAGATTGACTGTGGAAGATCTGTCTGAGAAAGTAACTTTTGAACCAGACATTGAAAATGATTAGGAAGTTGCAGGGAAAAGATGACAGGGATAGGGAGGAACATTCCAGGCAGAAGGCGAAGCATATGTGAAATCTCAGAGGTGGGAAAAAACATTTAAGAAATTGAAGGGGCGCCTGGGTGGCTCAGTCAGGTAAGCATCTGCCTTCAGCTCAGGTCATGATTCCAGGGTCCTGGGATGGAGCCCCTCATCACGCTCCCTCTCACTGGGGAATCTGCTTCTCCCTCTACCCCACCCCCGCTCACGCGCGCGCTCTCTCTCTCTCTCTCTCTCCCTCTCTCTCTCTTTGTCTCTCTCTCCCATTTTCTCTCTCTCAAATAAATAAAATCTTAGAAAAAAAAAAGATCTCGAAAGAGATTTGCTGTGACAGGAACATAACAAGTACATGGAAAATTAACAGGATAGTGATTGCTTCCCCTATAAAACATCATAAAATTTCAACAGCCTTAAGAAGTCTTATCTTCCCCGTTTGTATTTAGGACTGACTGATATTGCAGATATTGACATCATGATGTGTATGAAAGGCTGCAACAAGTTCCTGTCCTATTGGATCCTTGATGCATTTTAATTCTTCCTTACTCCTGTCCCAGATACTTTAGTACTCGCCCGTAGACACCGGCTCCTATATTCCTAGTAATTGTGATTTCCAGAAGATAATCAGAGATCAGGAAAATTCACAAAGAGATATCTTCTGATATTTGAGATAAAAAATACCTAAAATGGTGTAGATTTTATACTTGGACATGTCGAACTTGACCTGGCTCTGGGATATGCTGCCAAAATAGCCAGTTGAAAATATGAACCTGGAATCGCGAATTTGGAAATCACCAATGTATTGGTGGTTCTTGAAGTCGTGGAAGTGTGTGAAATCGCCCGGGGAAATACGTAGTACAGAATCAAAGAGCAAGGGCAGAATCCCGAGACAAGGATATTTAAGAAAAAAATAGAGAGAGAGAAAAATGACTATAAAGGCAATTGAGAAGAAGTAGCTTGGTAGTTAGGTGGGGAACTGGAGGAGAGTAGCGTCACAAATGAAGGACAAAAGTTGTTTCAAGAGGAAAGCAGTTGTCAGGAATGTCACACACCGAAAGGAAGTCAGATAAGATTATGATTAAAAATCAGGTATTCAATTTGGCAATAAGGATATCACCAATAACTTTTGCTCTAATGATAGGAATATTCAATGTGAGAGCAGATCTAGGTTTACAACTCTTCTCTACACCTTCCTAGCTCAGTTTCTTTTTCTTCCTCTTCTCCTTTTTTAAGATTTTATTTATTTATTTGACAGAGAGAGAGAGAGAGAGCACAAGCAGCAGGCAGAGGGAGAGGCAGAAGCAGGCTCCTCGCTGAGCAGGGAGCCCGATGCAGAACTTGATCCTGGGACCCCGGGATCATGACCCCGGCTGAGGGCAGACGCTTAACCAACTGAGCCAACTAGGTGCGCCCTAGCACAGCTTCTTAACTTAGGAAATGAGGGGACCTATCTCTTCCATGATGATGTTACCAAGCAAATGAAAGACTTAAATGAGATCATATGAATTCGGATGTGGCGGATACTGAGGAAGGTACTGGAAAACAAGAGTGACTTAGATGGGTCTCTATTTTCAAGCAGTCAACAATGTAGAAGATGTGAATAATGTAAGTTCCTTGTCTTACTACAGAAAGTTAAATGTCAAAAATCATGTACACACACACACACACACACATATCATGCATACACACTCACACTTTTGGAGCCAGACCAGCTAACTGTCCTTAAGAGTGCAAGAGTAGTAGTGTGTGTATATTAGGGACAGGGACTGGTTAGAGATAGGTCAGTTACTAAAGGTTAATGGGAAGAGATGAGAGTTAGTTTTAATGTTTGAAATTATGGTTATTATTTAGCCTTCATTTTTAGCAGTACTTGTATTTGGAGGGTGGATCTTATTTCTGGACATAGTCAAAAGAATTTGGAGACATGTCTGGTGAAAATTTTGTGAACAATTTGAACAACAAACTTTAGACAAGAGGTGTGGACAGGGAGAGGCACGAAAAGTAGTAAGGAAACTGAATTAGAGTATCCTTTCATTGGACAACATTGATCAATGACAGCCTCGGGAGAATAAGTACGTCCATCTGAAGAATCTCTTTAGAACTCAGTTATGTTTATCTTTGTAAATGGCAGAACACATTGACTCATGAATTATTTTTCAGTGGTCTCCCTACTTGCCAGTCAAACTTCTTACTCCATTTCTCATATTTAAAATAAGAAGCTTAGCCTAGATGATTTCTAAAGCTTTGCCAGACTTTATAATTCTTTAAATTCTGTTGTACAGTCAATATTGTCAAGCACCAAATGGTGCACCTTACACCCCGATCTGCTCTTATAAATAGTAAAGTACACAGATCTCCATGGCGAGGTAATAAATGCTAACCGAAAGAACCGGTGAAATAGCCTGAAATAAACCTTCTGAATAGTCCTTTCAGATACTATTATTTATGTCTGTGTGGTGTTTATTACCACACGTGTGTGTGTGTGTGTGTGTGTGTGTGTCCCTTCAAGACCCACCCTGTAAGTTACAGTGTGGAAATACCAGTCACTTTAGTAAGGCTTGCTTGCAACTTTTCGCCTCAAGGCTGTTTCACATTATTTTTGGATTCTATTCATTTTTGGAACCATTGTCCATTAGCTTACTTGTGCTTGCCCACTCTGGATTCCAGCTGTAGGTTATGCCAATTCTCTTTTTTGTTTTGCAGTATTTCCTTTGGTCCATGCCAGGAATTCAGTTTGGATGGTCCTTTCACATAACTTGCCCGGGGGTCTAATTAATAGCCCTTTGCCTCAATTCCACTTACATTGTCTACCTTGATATATGGTCCTCTTTGGACAATTAATGCCTTTGAAGATTTGTGTTTTTAGGCTGATGACACTTTCCGTATTTATTGATCTCCATGAGTTGCGGGGTTTTTTTGCTTACTTTCAATGTGTCACTTACAACCTAAATGAGAGATTTAGAGCCACAAGTTACAGATGTGCTTTTGCTTCACTTCCATCTGTTTTCCTGTCAGAAATTCCTAGGCAAGGATTTACACTGTTGGCTGTAGCTTTTTTTTTTTTTTTATTTACTTAGCTCTGAGCCTACCTGAAAAAAAAACTGCTTACCATGCCTAGATTTACCAAATTTTAACGTGTTAAATCTTAGAAACTGAATGTTTTAGTATAATGTATTATCAGGTCCTGCGTTTCTAATAATCTTTATAAGTTTTTGGAGTAGTTAGAAAAACATGTTGTGCATTTTGATTCTCCAATAGCAAATCAAAAACGGTCATCTTTGAACATGAGAGTCCCTTTTAGAAAAAAAAAATATATATTGGCTGTCTTGAAAGCCCCTTCAGAATAGATCCCTTAAAAATCACTCTGCTTAATACCTGCCACACAAGTTTTTTTGTTTATTTTGTTCTTCTCCTCTCCTCTTTGTCTGAGGTGTTTGAGTTTGTATAGCTTTGTTTCTTTTACCATTAAGAGATTTCAAGATTATTTGTAGATGAAATAGAGGACTCCTTATTTTCTTATTTTGCTTTTATTTCTTACTGGTCATAACCTTATCACTATTATTTTTTTGCTTCTCAATAAAACAGTTAGATGAAACGTGGTTACAACACATTGCAAAGGAAGATGCGGGCTGAAAAGGAAAGCACAACGACAGTTCTCTCATTTGATCCAGTCTATATAACTTCACTGTCTTCCATTAGTTTATTTAATGTATTAAAAATGTCCCCATTTAACCCCTGCTCTCAGTATAACCCTGTATTTTAGCGTATATGGCATGCTTTCCTAGTGAGGCTTTTAGAACCTCTTATTCCAGATTTTACTTTTTGTTTCTATCACATCACGATCATAGTTTCCAGCCTCTAAATAGGCCATTCTGTGTTTGGATTATCCTTATCATTTTTATTTACTTACACAGCCCCATACAGACCATCTGTATTAAGTTTACAAAGATTCTAAAATCTGTCCCTAGAAATAACTGTGTGAAGCTTGAGGCAGAGCAGGGAGAAGTACATTGGACAGTTGCTCTGAAAGGTCAGTTGCTGGGGTCCTATCTCCAGTATTTCCTGGTGTAACGGGTCTTCAGGTATTTCGGAGGCATATCTCAACACGAGACTGTTTACAACCCACAAGGGATAGCTGCTATCATAAATGACAGATCAGATATAGAACATGAATGAAATATTGAAATACAACAGGCATTACATTGAAAACACAAAAGTATGAAATTGCCCTAATCTTTTACTAAATGTGTAAAAAGGGTCAGAGGAAGCCTGTGTGTTTACCTCAGTGGGCAGTTTCAGTTATGGAAACAATATGTTTATTGATTTACAGTATTGTAGTACTTAGATTACACTTCAAAAGAAGTAGGTAGTATTCATTCAAACTAAAGTCTCCGAGGCTAAATGTCATTAATGGCTAGAAGTGGGGAGACGTGTGCATGACAGATGTACAGATGATAGTTTCCCAGGTGTTTCGGAAATTCCGTCCTCTGGCCTGCGCAGAGGTGCAGAAGAACATTAGGCAAAAGGACTAAGTTTAAGCAAAGAGGAATTTATGAACCAGTCTGACTCCTGCATCAAACCTTTTGTTTTTTCTGTTTTCTAAGTGCTTAAGATGAGTCATTCTTCAGTGTCTGTTGATTCGAGAAGTCTGGTGTCTTTCAATGTAAATTCATTCATATGGTTCCAGATTTCTCAATGCTAATCCATATTTCAGTGGAATACAACATGCTCACAGATGTCTTGGTGATTTTGTTGATTTATAAAGTCTTCAGGTGTTAAGAGCATAGGAGCTAAAAGCAATTCTTATATTTTCCAAGAGCTTCTGTTTCCCAAGATATAGGTGGAAAGGACCATATTGATAAAGTGCTAGGAGATCTTCGAAGAGGATGATGTATACAGATAAAATTGTGTTTAGCAGATGAACCCAGCATCGTGACCCAAAGGTCAAAAGACATACTCAATAAAAGTTCATGTGTGACAGTTTGTAGCTACTCTACATGTCTATGTAAGATTTATAAGGACTTGAATCTGCTGGGACAGTAGAAGCAAAATGGAATCCCCATTAGCCTGCTTTCCAACTGATCTACCCATTAGTAGTCTACTAGGTGGAAATCCTAGTATTTCATAATATGCAGCCATCACTCAATCACCTGACTCAGAGAGAGTTCATTTTCAAGCTGCTTAAAGATTCTGAATTGTGCTTTGTTCCATCTTTTGTCTTTTCTGTTTTTAAAATTAAGAACTATCGCAAACAGTCACCCTCTGCATTCACCACCCAGATGGAACCCACGTGGTTTGGCTTGTTTACATTTAATTTCTTTGTTACTTTCATCTGCATCTTTGTGTAGAGAATGTCAAGGCTTTTGGCTAAATCTGACCACAAAGAAGTTATGATGGAGTGGAGGCACACAAGTGACCGATGACTAAAAGCTGCTGATTCTGACAACTCAATAATAAATCTATTGTGTTAGTGAGATAGTTGTGTTCTTTAGAACTTCACGAAAATAAGCAAGGAGGTGACAATTTAGTACAAAAATGGTTACCTCCCTTTCAGCCCTCTGCTGAGCTTGAAGTTCTCAGGGGGGATTGTGTGGGTTTGCAAACAAATCCAGGGACTGAGAGCCGGTCAGCAGTCAGTCAACTGACACTTCCCTACAGAAGAAATACAACTCCTTGTGAATTGAACTTTACCATTCCAGGTCATGCTTCTGGATGTCTGTAAGAGTTACTATCCAGTCATTAAATGCTTATAATCCATCCCTGAGAACTATTATCCCAGAAATTATACTTGCTTCCCTGCTGACAGCAGGTGGCTTTCATCTTTGACCTGGATTTTTTTTTTTGCTTGTTTTTTATCTTTTTATTCCTTGAGGGGCCAGGAAAGGCTGCTCGATGGATTGGCAAGAACATTTAAAGATTCTTTTGTTCCAAGGATTGCAATTTTCAGTTGTCGGGTTAAAATATATATATATATATATATATATATGCAGGCTACAGTATAAGTCCCTTTCCTGTCCAACAAATCTGAACCTAGTAGAATAGTTAGAATTGTTTCATGGTTTGTCTCAAATATGGATGATAACCTCAAACAGAAAGGGGAACACTGTTTGAAAATGGACATTTATTGTTATTTTTATCTCAGGTAATGTTAAAAGGGAATGTGATTGCTAATTTTTATGATTAAGTAGTACTGTTAAAGGAATGTCATGGAGCAAATATTTGATATATCTATTTATTCAATTAACAAAATAATTTGAACAACTGCTCTGCTAGGGGTAAAGCAGTAAACCACAGCATAGTCCCTGGCATTAAGTTCATGATAGCTGATATATTTCCTCATGTATATTGAATCAACGTTATTTTTAGTATTTATTGCTGACTCAAAATATGCAAATATGGGTGATGAAAAATTTTAAATATAAATATGTAAGAATGCATAAAAGTTGAAAGATTTCAACTAGAGTTTGTCTTAGCACAAGTAGGGCTCTGCTAAAATACAAATATAAGAGACAGAACACATATGTGAATCTAAAAAGATATAAATCAAGGTTCATGAGAAAGATGAGAAGATATCTTACTTTTTATTTTTAAGTTTATTTAAAAAACCTCTTTCTTTCTGAGTGATTCCAGATAACATATTTTCTCACTGGAATCCTACTAAACATTAACACAGAATTCATCATTAATAGAAGGAAGCATCCATGTTTTTGCCTATTCATATTAACATCTGGATTTATATTTATTAAATGATCTGAGGATGTTAGCAGTAAAAATAAAGGTCGTGTCTAGATAAATCTGTCTTCACAGCTGTAGCCATCATTAATCATCCAATAGCTAGTTGAAATATTGATTATTTTTATTATTGAGCAATGATACGCACCAGTAGGAGTTCCATAAGCATAAATTCAATAGCAAGTATAGACATGTTCGTTTCTAGAGGGTTGTGATATGAAATAGATCATGTATTCACTTCCTTTCACATCTTTGTAGTAATTCTTTATACTAAGTAACATATTACTAAATGACATAGAAATGCTTCGGTCTGGTATTAAATCCTTCCTGGATTGTACTCGAATTTCCTTTTATAACATTTTCTTCCACTATTTTCATTTATCCCAGTCTTCATCTAAACCAAATTTGTCCTGGTTCTCCATAAATGGTCTGAAATGTTCCACCTGTTGTCCTTTCCCCCTACTTTCTAGCATCTAGAATATTTCCTGAATATTCCAAACTCTGCATGTCTGAACTCATCTCTCATTTTAAGAACACTGTTGAATCTAACTCCACAGCAATGCCTGTCCTCATTTTTTTTTCCACTACAAAAACATTTCAGAGGAGACTTAAATTCTTTGGCATTTATCTATATCAAAGGACATTTATCAATTTTATCTTGTATTTTTAGTTACTCACTAATAATCGAACACATACTTATTAAACACCTGATAAGCCGGGCATTAGTGACATAAGTATAGTAGGTGTTGGATGAAAGGAATAGGGAGTGCATTTTCTGGGAAGAATGAAAAATTATGAGAAAATCAACTAAATGTTCTTTTGCTTTGTATTATCACCATATGTCAGCAATTCTAAACTGTGTCGGTGTCAAAATACTATTGCCAGAAAGGTCTTTTGTTGGTCCAGTTTCCAAACAATTGCTGTTCTTATCATGGAGTTTATATTCTGTATCTGCCAGCACACACGAACTCAGTTACACATGTGTTCCAAGACTAAGTGCGCATTGATTTGGATCATTTAAAATTTAAAACAGCGAGACATAGTGCAAACTGTGACGTGCGATATTTTGTTCAAGTGCAAATTTTAGTTCATATATGAGGTATTTTGTTGAATTTAAATGTCTTTAGATTTCTTTTTTTTTTCTTTTTACAGTGTTATAGACCTAGAGAACAAATCAAGAAAATAAAAATTATTACTTATGTATACAGAGCTATTACTGAAAAGTATTCTGATGTTTAGCAGGGGGGGATATAAAACGGAATTTATGCATGCCTGGGTGGCTCAGTTGGTTAAGCAACCGACTCTTGATTCTGACTCAGGTCATGATCTCAGGGTCGTGGGACTGAGCCCTGCTTCAGGCTCTGCACTCAGCCAGGCGTCTGTTTGAGATTCTCTCTTTCCCTCTCCTTCTGTCCCTCCCCCCAACGCTCTCTCACTCTCTCAAATAAATAAATCTTTAAGCAAAACAAAGTAAAATGGGATTCATTCACTCTGAGTGCCATGGTGAACCCCTGGTGTTAGGTGCCAAGGCTATAAAGATAGTTCCAGTCTATTGTCTCAGGGACCTCATTGCCTTCTGAGCTCTCCTACAAATGTATAGGCTTCTGAGATTTGCTCTGTTACTAAGATTATATCATTTGGAATTTGGATTTCCATATCACCCAAGATAATACTCAAAGGGACTGTCTTCGATCCCCTTCCCTTTCTTCCTCTCCTTTTCTTGAAGAATAGCAACTATTTCTCCAACTTTGAATTCTCCTGTTTGGAGGAATCATTTAGATATTTTTCTCTAATTTCATTTAATTTTCAGAGGTAAGAGAAGCACAGGGAATACAATCCCTAAATATTCAGAATTATTATTTGATAGTGAACTTTTTATTAATTTTATAAAACATAGATTGCCTGAGGGATAAAATTTTTATTTAGATGTAAGTACATCAATGGAAATAATGACGCCAAAAGTAATTTTTGAAAACTTGTTTTAAGTACTTACAGTATTTATGCCATGAAACAGTCTCATCTTACTTACTGTAAACATAGCAGATCTAGTCCAGTCAGATAACAAATTGTATGAATTTAGTGTTCACAGGAACATATCATATTAAAAATAATCAACAGATCTTTTTAGGGTGAATTATTGAATTTACTGAATTGATTTAAATGCCTATGTTTGGTAAGTGTCTAAAGAACATTTTAATGAAATATTTCAGAGTCAAATAAAGTATGGAAAAACATCAATTAGCATTTAAAACAAGATAGGTTTTATATGTATGTTTATGTTGCCTTATTCCTTAATTAGTAGTGCACTAATTTTGGGTAAAGGACTGTTTTATTAAGTCTATAGCATATTTCTAAAGGCTGTAAATCACAATCTTCATCACGTGTATAATATACAAGTCAGTGCTAGTATTTATTGAACATAAGTTGTCTGCCCCTATGATAAGCACTGTACATGATTTTTTCTATTTAATCATCAAAATAATCAATTTCAAGGCATTAATCATATTTTTTCAGTGAGGAAACAAAGACTTGGATAGTTAAATAGCCTTTTGCAGGCCATGGAGCAAAAAGTGACAGAGATTTGATTCCAGGCCTCCCTCATTTACTGGCGAGCCCTGCCTGCATCTACGCATTCTCTAGAGCTGTGTTGTAGACATTGCGTTCATTCAACCATCAGAAAAGCATGTAATGTTAAGGGACAAAACTGCCTTTTCCCTTATTTGAAAGTTCAAGGCCTTACACATGTAGGTTCCCTGTCTTTGTAAATAGTGACGTTAAATCTATATGTTTATTATTCCTTTTTTTTCTTCCCAGAATGACGTAGGAGGACAACGCAGCCTGATAAACAAATGGACGACTTTTCTTAAGGCCAGATTGATTTGCTCAATTCCTGGAAATGATGGGGCAGATACTCATTTTGATGAGCTTCGTAAGTCACATGTTCCTTTTTTTTCTTAAAAATGACTTCCTGCCTAATAAATACAGCATTTGTTTTATTTTAGCCCCAATATAGCCCAGGACAGCTTGCAGGAGTGTTATTACTAAATTCACACACACAAAGAACATGGAGGTACTCTGGGTTTCAGAGCACATTGTAATGAAGCAGTTCCTCTCTTTTTGTAAGCATCCTCATAGTTACGAGGAAACAAAGCTGCAGCAAGAGACAAAAAGCTATTAGCAATGGGTTCTATAGAACCCATCCATTCTTCACGTGGCCTTCTTTTTTTTTCTCTACGTTTTACCATTGTTTTAATTATTGAAACAAAAATAACATAAGTCAAATCATGTGCAACAATGTCTCTGATGTAAGAGGTGGATATGAATTTTATATAAGTGTCTTATCCACTATAACAAATTTCCAATAATTTGACAATTATCTTTCAAAAAACTTCCCCCAAATTCTAAACAAAGTATGCAAATTGGAAATTAACTCTAAAGATACCTTAACAATCTATAGGGAGTAAGAACTTGGGTTCTTTATTCTGAGGACGCCCTCTGCTGGAGAGCATGAGAGATTGGGTGAACTCACTCCTGACTTGTTAAGAAAAAGAATACTCAGAAAAGTGTTAGATGGATTATTCTCTTTCATTTCCCCTCTTTACCCCTCTCAAAGCTAATTCTAGAAGTATTTTTTTCAGTTAAGTATAAAGTTAGCATCATCAAATCTTACCTTTTGAATTTGTTTTTGCCTTGCAGTGTAAAAATGATTTTATCATTGAACGATTTTGCCACACAGTATTTAAAGTATACATTTAATATACATGGGTGATTCCTCATGTTGTATATAAGCATGCTCACATCTTAAATAATCTTTTAATGGATATTATTTACACATACTTTGGTATCAATACTGCTGAAGTAGTTACAAAATACTGAATGAGTATTACACAAGTAATACTGCACAAGTAACTTGTGTAGCTATTTTTACATCGTTAGCAAATAGATAATTGAATTATTAGTAAGTTGACACAATTACAGGGCAAGACTTTTTTTACATTGGAAGGTAAAAACACCCTATGTTTTTAATTTCTATTCTGTAAGAAGTCACATACCTCTAGGAATAGTCATGGAGAGATTATCAAGTAAATCATCCCATTTATAGGTGATTAAAGTAGACACCTAAGAGGTTAGATATCCAGTTCCGGGTCACACAGCTAATGAGAAAACCAGTCTTTAACCCTTAATTTCTTATGTCATAATGTAATGACTTTCACTGTTATCTTAATTTTAGATACTGTTAGAGTCTCAGAAATACTGTGTTCTTAAAGAAAAGGCAAACATGTAATACTGAAATATAAAAATAAATGAATTGTTATTTTTTTCCCACTAATAGAGGATATTTACTTACTCCCCACAAGAGATGAAAGAAATCCTGTAGTCTATGGAGTCTTTACCACAACCAGGTAAGTTAAAAAAAAAAAAAAAGCTTATAATTCTTCTGTAGAATTGTAACATATATGTAAGAAAATACCATTACAGGGTTTTTTGTCCCTTTTTTTTGTGTGTGAAAAAAATACCCATTTTTCATTTTATTTTTTCACTTAGTGTTTCCCAGAAATCTTTTAATATCAAGGCATAAAATGTCTCTTTGTTCTTTTTATAGCAGCAGAGTACTCCTGTATCAATGACCACGATTCATTTAGCCAGTTTCCTATACATAAACGTCTCCGTTGCTTCCAGGGCTTTGGTGGTACGCATAACGCTTCAGTGACTAAACTTGTACATGTGGCTATTTTCTGTATAAGCAACTAAGCAAGTCCATCTGTGAGCTAAATTCCCAGACTAAAGTTACAGAATGCGAAGGTGTATGCATATACTCACCATAATAAATGGATCAAGCCCCATGACATAGAAATAGTATTAAAGAAATACATGCTTTAGTCGTTGGTTAGACTGCAGTCATGAGATGCAACACTTCTAAAGTGCCATCATATACAATCTTAGATGCCTTTCCATTACCCTACAAAGATGGGAGTTCACTGTTATCAGCATATCATTATTGCTCTACTAACTTAGGCAAAGGAAGTTTTATGACTTGCACCAAGAAGACGGACCAATTAGTAGTAAAAATGGGACTAGAACCAAAGGTGTTTTCTTAGTTTTCACCCCTGTGTTTTTGTCTTCTTTCTGTGTAATTCTGTCCTGCACTTGTCACTGAGATGCCGCAAGTTCCTTAAAAGTTGTCCCGCATCTATGAAGCTTTCTCAAAGAATATATAGACCTTATATAATTTTATTTAATATTAATTTCATTTCATTCAGTAACTTGAACATGGTACATCTTTATTTTACACATTACTCACTGCAACACCTTCTTTTAACTACTTATCTACTTTCTCCAGAGCTCTGCTATCACTGTTGCTTATATTGATATTAGTACTGGAGGAATTAGTAGTATTGGTATTGGTATTAGAGAAATAGTTTTATTGCCTCCTTTTGAATATATTATTAAAATAGTCTGTAGGCAAATTATAATTTATTTTCTATGGCATTACTTTCATTCAGTTCACCTTACCCCTTATACCGATAGTGTTGGTTCGGACGATATCAGAAAACAAAATGCCCTTTGGTTCATTGTAAGTTAGAGAATGTGAATATTTAAAGTGAAACTGAAGAAGATAACCTAAGAACGCTGCTATTTGGACTCCATTTTTTCTGCTAGTTTATATCTGAACTAAAAAGATGCAGGAAAAGCAAGTGTCTGTAGTTACTCAAGTATCTCCTCGCTAGTTCTCTTGGCATCGTTCCATTCACAGAACTCTTTGAAGTCACTGTGTGTTCCGCACACAAGCCACAGACATGTGCCAGGGAAATATAGCCCCAAGATAGTTATGTTTTTTTCTCCTACCCAGCTTTCTGCCCACCCAGAGTGAGAAGTTACAAGTCAACTCTTTGTTCTTGGTGTACTTTATTATTCTATTTTTAATGCCGCCCCGAGGACTGAGGTAATACTGGGATTCAGTGTCACATCCTTTGTCAATAAGAAGATGTAATTAATCTGCAACAATAGCAACACCATAAAGCATGATGTGTCATTCCTTTAAAATATCCTAGGGAGAGGATGTGATTTTTATGGGGGCATCACCTCCCTTCTTAGCAGTTTTCTTCCAGCTGCTTCTTTGCCATGAGCTCCCGATGCTTCCCATTAAAGTCATTCCAAGGTTATGTTTTTTAAAGATTTTATTTATTTATGTGAGAAAGAGAGAAAGTGAGAGAGACACGAGAGCACGGTGAGAAGCAGACTGGCCACTGAGCAGGGAGACCAATGCAGGGTTTGATCCCAGGACTCCAGGACTCCGGGACCATGACCTGAGCCAAAGGCAGATGCTTAACTGACTGAGCCACCCAGGTACCCCTCATTCCACGAATATTAATGATTGAGTTTCCCATGCTAGAGAATCCTTGGCTCACTCATGTAGTGCTGAGATGACATGTCTCTTAGATAATAAAAGGTGAGCTCGTCTTTATGAACAGAAATCACTGAAAATTTTAGATGCAGAGAGAATGTCTTTTATTTTCCAGAAATTAAAAAAAAAAAAAGATGAAACATCTGATGACAGTGGTAACAGTTTTCACCACTAATTTGCAAAAATTTGTGAAATTCCTGTGGAGCTTTTCTGCTTCTTGATTATGTGTCCTCCAGTCCTGTGTAATTAAGATTAATTTTAAGTATCAGATAAGTTACATACATAAATTCAAGAAGAAATTTGGAAATTCAGGAAGAAGCACAAAAGAATTCCAAAATTTTTTCAAATTAATAAAAATTGTATGAGGAAATTATTAATAACCAATATTTATGAACATTCACTCACTTGAAGAAAACATAAATGAGATATTTATTATTTAAATACCTAAAGTGTTCCTCTATAAGCAGATAATGTAATTTTGTTATTTTGTAAGTTCTTTAGAAGATATTATGCTATAAGAACTTCAGATAAAATTCAAAAGCATGTATATAAATTTGATACTCTTTTCTGCATATTTCCTCCAGTTTTTCTAGGTAATTCCCATGTATCCATTAAGTGTCAATGCAGACGCCACCTACTCTCTGAAAACTTACCAGACAGCCCTGTACTGGGGACCCATCTGCATGCTTGCTTCGCTTGTTACTAGAATTATCTGTACTGTAACTGCTATCACACTTTTTTTCAAGATTACTTGATTATAAGCTCCTTAAGGGCACCCACACATTTTGTCTGCAGCACCTATCAGATGGAGTGTGCTGCCCAAGATTGTCCACACACCTGGTTATAATATGTGCTCAATAAATAAATGCACAGTGACTCATGTGCAGGGAATGATTGGATCATGTTGCTTTTTTTCAGCTCCATCTTCAAAGGCTCAGCTGTTTGTGTGTACAGCATGGCTGACATCAGAGCAGTTTTCAATGGTCCATATGCTCATAAGGAAAGTGCAGACCATCGTTGGGTGCAGTATGATGGAAGAATTCCTTATCCCCGACCTGGTACAGTATGTATCCAGTTTCATAATCGAATTATTTTCTGAAGCCCATGTCCTCTTCCTAATTCTATTATAATAAACTATGCTGTTCACCACAGCAACATGCACTGTGGTTTTAAAAATACCTATTATTTATCTACAATGATATATTAGCATTTCCGTCTTTCCCTGGAACTTGACATTTTTTTTTCTTTTGAGTAAGAGCTTTAAGTACTACAGGAAACATGGATTATATCATAAGGAGCAGGTGATAATGAAAATATAGTGCTTATCCTCAGTAAGTCTACAGAATCATCAAGATGATTTGATATCTAGAATGACAAATATTCCAGGTTAAATGAAAACGCCAAATAAACATTTATTTCCCACATACAGCTCTGTATATAACTAGAGTTTTCAGGTCCTCATTTCTACTTTTCAAAGACTACATCAATTACAATGGTTTATTTATTTCTTTATTATGTTGCATCTGTTAGAAAAAATACTTTGCAGTGTGAAATCTGTATTTACATTATAAATGGAAGATTTTTGTTTTGTTTTGTTTTTGTGGGTGTGATTAAAACAACTTAAGTTATTTAAAAATTTTAGGATGGGTTAATTGACCTAATAAAAAGGGATAAATGCCTTTTTTTTCCCCCTTTACGTTTCAATATGAGTATTTCTACCAGGGGGTCTAAAGTAATCATCAAAATCTCTGGGAAAAATTACTGACCTAATCCATCCAATTCTACTGAATTTTGTCTTTTCGTATGTTTGCTCTTAAACAGGAAACAGTTGGTAGCCAGGCTTTCTGAATTCTTTTCATCTTCCTGTTACATAATCTAATTAAATTTGGGAAACACACTTTGCAACCATGTCTATTTTCCTTTTCAGAATTCCTCAATAGAAATATGTTTCAAAAATGTTTTTTGGACTGATTATAAGGTGGTCACATGTCCGTGGAAAAAAATTATTTTTGCCAATAATATGATTTTCAGGATTCACTTTTTAAATTTTTTTTAATTTAAATTCAATTTAATTAACATATACTGCATTATTAGTTTCAGCGGTAGAATTTAGTGATTCATTAGTTGCGTATAACACCCAGTAGTCATTACTTTAAGTGCCCTTAATGCCCATCATCCCGTTACCCCATCCCCCCACCCACCTCCCTTCCAGCAACCCTTAGTTTGTTTCCTATTGCTAAGAGTCTCTTATGGGGGGCGCCTGGGTGGCACAGCGGTTANTTAATTAACATATACTGCATTATTAGTTTCAGCGGTAGAATTTAGTGATTCATTAGTTGCGTATAACACCCAGTAGTCATTACTTTAAGTGCCCTTAATGCCCATCATCCCGTTACCCCATCCCCCCACCCACCTCCCTTCCAGCAACCCTTAGTTTGTTTCCTATTGCTAAGAGTCTCTTATGGGGGGCGCCTGGGTGGCACAGCGGTTAAGCGTCTGCCTTAAGCCCTGAGCCTTGATCCCGGCATTGTGGGATCGAGCCTTGCATCAGGCTCCTCCTCTCTGAGCCTGCTTCTTCCTCCCACTCCCCCTGCTTGTGTTCCTTCTCTCGCTGGCTGTCTCTATCTCTGTCAAATAAATAAATAAAATCTTTTAAAAAAAAAAAGAGCTCTTATGGCTTGCTTCCCTCTCTGTTTTCATCTTATTTTATTTTCCTTCCCTTCCCTGTTTTGTTTCTTGAATTCCACATATGACTGAAATCATGCGGTATTTGTCTTTTTCTGACTGACTCTTTTCGCTTAGCATAATACCCTCTAGTTCTATCGACGTCCTTGTGAATGGCAAAATTTCATCCTTTTTTTGGCTGAGTAGTATTCCATTGTAGATATATACCATGTCTTCCTTACAGGATTCACTTTTGTATTTTCTTTGAACATCAAAGTGGTACTTACTTGTCTTATTTATTTAACAGTAACGTACAGTGTAGGTTAGGGTGTGCAGGTACTCTTCTAATGGTTTTACAAATCTTAACTTCATAATGATTCTAAGAAGCAAGTGCTATTGTTATTAATGCCATTTTACAGATGAGCAGTCTCTGACACAGAGAGGTGCAGTAACTTGCCCAAGGTCACAAAGCTACTGAGTGGGGCACCTGAGTTTTAAATCCAGTACTCTGGCAGCAGAGTCCGAGCCCTTAGTCTTTGTACTATGATACTATGTTAAAATTTTCTTATGTTAAATTATGTTTATTTCCCCCTTTGATAGAATACCTTTTACTGAATATTATGTTCCATAGATGTGTATACTGAACTACAGTGTACATATGTATAATGAATATATGTAGAATTTCAACTTACATTATATATGTCTGGGGGTTTTTTGAGGAGGATAGTTAAAATCCAGAGGGAACTCTAGTTGAGGAAATTTCACCATACTAGGATTATGGGGTTAAGTATCATGGACTGTCATGTTCAGAGCTGCTTCTACATGAATTTATTTTTAAAAATACTATGACCATTTTTGCCATTAAAAAAAAACATCTTCAGTCATCCAGATGTTACTGGAGAATTTGGGACTGAAACCATCTACATTTTAATTGCAGAAAAATTTTTGTGGGGTAGGGGCAGAAGGAGAGGGACAGAGAGAATGGTAAGTAGGCTCCACGCAGGGCTGGATCTCACGACCCTGAGATCATGACCTGAGCCAAAATCAAGAGTGGGACCCTTAACCGACTAAGCCACACAGGCACCCCTACTGAAAATAATTTACATACATATATATATAGTAGCTGATTCTTATACTAAAAAATTGAAATTAATCATGGAAATGATCACATGCTGATGCATCCACATTATTTTTTCCATTTAAGGTGCTACCTAGGGGGTTGTAGCACTTCCCACCTCCTGCCTGAAGAGCTGTGAAATGCCACAGGAGGCTTAAAGATGAATCACGTGTCAGGGCCCCCCGGTGACTCAGTCGGTTAAGCGTCTGTCTGACTCTTGGTTTCAGCTCAGGTCATGATTTCAGGGTCGTGAGATTGAACGGTGCATCAGGCTCTGCGCTCAACGTGGAGTCTGCTTGTCCCTCTCCATCTGTTTCCTCCCCTCCCCTCCCTCTCTCTCACAAATGAATAAAATCTGAAAAAAAAATTTCAAAAGACAAATCCACACTACCAAAGAGATACTTAACCTTTTTTTTTAATTTAGAAAAGAAAAAATATCAGGCATAAGAAAGTGTCGTTTAAGAAAGTTATTCCTTTATTCTTTTTTAAACATCAGTATTTCTCATGAAATTCCTATGCTTTTTTACAGGTGTAAGCGCATGCAAATCTGTAGCAAAGGTTTGGTAATTATGCCTTGTAACTAGAGATGGTCCCCAACTGATGAAGGCTTGACTTCTGATTTTTTTTACTTAATGATGGTACGAAAGCGATACATATTCAGTAGAAACCGTACCTGGAATTTTGAATTTTGATCTTTTCCTGGGCTAGTTATACGTAGTACAAGAATCTGGTGAAGCTGAGCAAGGCACCAAGCTGTAGCTCCCAGTCGGCCATACCATCATGAGTGTAAACAATCCATGCACTTAAAATCATTCTATTTTTCACTTTCGTGCAGTATGCAACACATTACATGAGATACTCAACACTTTATTATAAAATAGGCTTCCTGTTAGAGGAGTTTACCCAACTGTAGACTAATAATGTAAGTGTTCCGAGCACGGTTAAGTTTGGCTAGGCTAAGCTATCATGTTGACCAGGTTAGGTGTAGTAAATGCACTTTCAACCTGCTATATTTTCAGCTTAGAATGGGTTTATTGCGGGGCGCCTGGGTGGCTCAGTCGTTAAGTGTCTGCCTTCCGCTCAGGGCGTGATCCTGGTGTTCTTGGATGGAGCCCCACATCAGACTCCTCTGCTGGGACCCTGCTGCTTCCTCTTCCGCTCCCCCTGCTTGTGGTCTCTGTCTTGCTGGCTGTCTCTCTCTCTGTCAAATAAATAAATAAAATCTTAAAAAAAAAAAAAAAAAAGAATGGGTTTATTGGGACGTAACCCCATTGTAAGTCGAGGAAGGTCTGTAAACTTTTATTCATAGCCCAAACTCAGGCCAGTATTGGTAATGGAGACAGAAAGAGACTCCAGAAAAACTCCAGCGGAACAGCACTCTCTTTCATCAGGAAGATTATGTCCTTTTTATAGAACTTCGAGACATAAAAACGACTATCCTAGTTACCATCAGAAGTTGTTTATTTTTGCTTTACACTTTCGGTTAAACGTAGGGTTCTTTCTTGTTGTTCTGAAGTGGTAAGACGGGGATTAAATTTAATAACTCTACTTGACTCCAAATCAAATGCCGTTAACCTCCGCACCACTCTACCTTCAGCGAGATCAAAGTGAATAACCAAACAGAACCTCACATTGTTTCTGCAGGGTTTGATCTGTTCTCTGCACAAATGATAATGCAGTTTTGACACTTTTTGTGCCTGTCATTTCTTTTCTTGTAATTCTGGGGCACACGTCTTACTTTATTAAAAGCATTGCTAAATCATTTGCTTTCTACTAAATGTCCGAATCTTCACTGAAAGCCACTTTACACTTCACTTAAAATCTTTAAAATAGATTATTTTAAAAACCTCCTTTGTGTTTACATTTCCACACTCGTGTTCTCATCAAGGTTGCTTCTAAAGTTGTGCTCCCACTGGGCCTTCTGCTGACATTATCACTGAGGGAAATAAACACTAGGACTCTTCGTGTGCCACAGCTACTTTCGCTTTCTAGCTTTGACAGTTCTGCACTTCCTGTGACAAAATGTCAAACCCAAACTCCTGGCCTTACCAGGACATCATTACTCTACAATGTCAACCAGGCTGGAAACTCCCAGATGACAAGGAGCCCTTCCTTCACTTCAAGGGATTCTCCTGCCCTCTGGTGTCCACACTGAATCCCTGAACAAACTGTATTTTGTTCAGATGGACTTTTTCAATCATCATTGAATTTTAGGCCTTGACAATAAGTTCCACATGAAACAAAATATGGAAGAATCCATAGTGAGCAGTACAGGTCAGAAATGGAAACCAAACTGAGGTCAGGCCAACAATAGCAGGCTGCTCGAAACCTCAGAATCAGGAAGATTTTTTAAAGGCAGAAGATTTCATTTTTGATATTTGATTTTTTTAAGAGATGTACTTGGTAGTTTGATTCTGTTGATAAGGAATTTTATAATTTGTGCCAAAGTGTAAAATGTTAACAAATGCTTTCTTGAAAGTGAGTTTCGGTTTGTAAACCATTCCCATATCAAAAAGGTGAGAAGACGGTACTTTAAAACATTTTTATTGGGCTAAGAACACTTACTGTGAGATCTGTACTTTTAACAGATTTTTAAGTGCACAAGACACTATAGCCTATAGAGAATGCTGTGCAACAGACCTCTGGAACTTATTCATGTGGAGTAACTGAAATTGTATACCTATTCATGAGTGACACCCCACTTTCCACTCCCCACAGCCCCAGGCAACCACAGTTTTATTCTTCGCTTTCATGAGTTTGACTATGTACGTAAGCGGAAGTATGCAGGTTTTTACCTCCTGAACTAATTTACTTAGCTTAACGTGCTCTCGGTTCATCTACACTGGCACATATTGAAGGATCTCCTTTCTTTTAAAGATTGAATAATATTCCTTTTTGTGTATATATTACATTTTTTTAACCCACTCATCGGTTCATAGACATTTAGACTGTTTCCACCTACAGAATGAAGGTTGCTCAAAACATGAAAAATAGAACTAGCGTATGATCCGGCAATCTCACATCTGGAAATTTATCCAAAAGAATTGAAATCAAGGTCTTGAAAAGAGATTAGCATTCCCATGTTCATTGCAGTGCTATTGACAGTAGCCAAAATGTGGAAAGGACTTGTTTTTGAAGTTCAAATATTTAAGAAATGTCTGTTTCACTCTTCTCAAATCATTTTGCCATAGTTTTTGACAATTTCTAAACCTCCAAGTTTGTAAAAATCACTTCATTTTTAAATTCTGTTTCCCTCTACTTACTGCTTTTCCTATGCAATGTTTTAGCTTTACCTTCAAAGATCAAAACTTACACGATTTTCCCAACCAAGTTTCTGTTCTTTGGTAGGGAGCAAACAGAAGTTGTTATAGGCACTCTTTTAATTTCATAATTTGATTATACTATGGGCACATATAAGTCAAATGAAATATCAAGTCAACTAAGCTAGCCTCTTTGTTCCTATTTATTGGACCTCATATCCTGTAAGAACTTGACTAAGAATTGTTAAATCTCAAATAATCCCTGAATACACATCTCCCCTCTTCAATTCTATTTTAGGAATTTACATCTTTAGAAAAATTTAACATCTCTTTTTCCTTTTATCCATGGATTAATCAACTAGCTATTTCATTTAAGCAACCCACTACAAAACGTTAACATTAATATTGTTTTAATGTCAAGTGATTTTTCAACGACCGTCACCAAATGTAAAATAATGAAATCTCTCCCTTTCTATAATATTTCTAATCTTTGTCTAAACAAGAAGCCCCATCATGTACAAATCCTCATATGGGCTCTTCTCTAGAGTAAATCAAAGGTGAAGGCTAAACGTTTCCCACCCCACCCCCCTTACTGTCTCTCTTCTCTGCTATCAGATAAAGTCTCCTAAACTATGGATGTGGGTGTGGATATGTCTAACAGTCCTTACTTATTTCCACCAAATTATTAATCTTTCTGACACTATAAAAGACATTGAAAAGTTACAAAGTTCTTCTGATTCCAGGTCCACTGGAAACATCGTCTTACCAAATGTGCTGCCGAGGACCAGCTCTGGGTCCTGGCATATCCACCTGTGCTAAGAAGACTATTTTGGCTTTAATGTGTCAAAACATCACTGACTTGACTGAGGTTGATTTGTGATTTTGCTTCAAAAAAGCAAATCCCTGAGAAATTGTGTCATAGGGTAATAATATGTAATGTTAATAACTTGATCTATATTTAATAATTTGGTCTATATAGCAGACTGGGTATATGCAATGGCACTTCACCTAGAACTAGAATGATTGCTTAGATATTCCAACTTTTACTTTGGCCCAAGTTCTCAACAGAAGAGGTCTGTGATAACCATGGAATCCACAAGTTTCAAAACTCTGCAGGCACACTATCTTCTCTTCCTGATCTACCAAAACTGTCCTGCGTGAGCAACGACATACTCTTGTAATACATTTTTTTTCATACAGCCGATATTCTTGGAATCGTATGTCTTCATTAATCTAAACTAGATCTGAGTTGTGATGTAAGCAGGCCCAAGTAAGTAAGGATTTTCTTCCTGTAGAAAAGAAATGTTTTAAGGCTGACTTCAAACGTAGTATGCAAAAAGAAAAATGCATAATTCAAAAAATAGTATCCTCTACCACCTCACACCTATCAGAATGGCTAAAATCAACAACACAAGAAACAACAAATGTTGGTGAGGATGTGCAGAAAAAGGAACCGTTGTGCAATGTTGGTGGGAATGCAAACTGTGCAGCCACTGTGGAAAACAGTATGGAGGGGCTCCTGGGTGGCTCAGTCAGTTAAGTGTCTGCCTTCAGTTCAGATCATGATCCCAGGGTTCTGGGATCGAGCTCCACATCGGGCTCCCTGCTCAGTGAGGAGTCTGCTTCTCCCTCTGCCTCTGCTGCTCCTCCTGTTTGTTCTCCCTCTCTCTCTCTGTCTAATAGATAAAATATTTTTTAAAAAAAGAAAACAGTACAGAGGTTCCCCAAAAAATTAAAAATAAAACTACCTTATGATCCAGTAATCAAACTACTGGGGATTTACCCCCCAAAATACAAAAATGCTAATTCAGTGGGATACATAGACCCCTATGTTCATTGCAGCATTACTTACAATAGCCAAATTATGAAAGCAGCCCAAATGTCCATCAATAGATGAATGGATAAAGTACAAACAATGGAACATGATTCAGCCATAAAAAGGAATGAAATCTTTCCATTTGCAACAACAAAGATGGAGCTAGAGAGTATAATGCTAAGCAGAATAAATCAGAGAAAGACATACCGTATGATTTCACTCGTATGTGGAATTTAAGAAACAAAATAAATGAACAAAGGAAAAAAGAGACGAATAAAAAAACAGACTCTTAACTGTAGAGAACAAACAGGTGGTTACCAGAGGGTGGGTAGGGGCATGGGAGAAATAGGTGATGGGGATTCAGAGCACACTTATCATGATGAACACTGAGTAAGTTACAGAATGGTTGAATTACTATGTTATACACCTGAAACTTAGATAACTCTGTTAACGATACTGGAATTAAAATTAAAAACTTAATTAAAAAATAGTATCTTAAACTTCCTTTTGGTTTGTATAGTGTTAGACTGTGATAGCTTTACCAAACGGGACTGAAAAATAATGGAAGAATTCCCTCACAGCATCTCACGTTAGCTTCGCACTTAGGCACCTGTGCAATATGGCTCACGTTTTGTTGTTGTTTGTTCTGTTTTAAGTAAGACTTTCCTAATTCAATAACAATCTGTAGGAAACTTTGGGAAAATCTCATTTTATGCACCACTAACTTGTTGAAGCCTCAATTATATAAAATTCACAGTTTTATTTTCTCCTCAACATCTGTTCGCTGCATGGCCTTCCTCTTACTGGATAACAAACTGTTACTTTGTCACCATCCCTGAATTACCGAGGATATCTTTAATTCTATCCCTTTGGGTTTTTGATTTCAGAAGAGAGAAGCAGAGACAGGTGTACAATCTGGGCCCTCCTGACTCTAAGTTCCCAAATCTGACTACGCTTAACAGAGTGTATGACAAAACATCACTATCATTTTCCATTAACCGTATACAGGCTGTGTTTCTCTGAAACGGTGTGAGAGGCAACTGATTTCTAACATTTCTCAATTAGTGTTTCAGCTGGCATTCAGCCTTCTTTTCCATGGGGCCAGCAATCTCTTTCAAAATGAAGTTGTCCAAATCCCAAGCCACTTACTATGTTCAACAGTGTTTTCCTTTCTAATAGAAATTCCTCTAAAAGAAAGGAAACTTTAAAAAAGAGAAAGAGCTACAGCCATGTTTTGTCAAATGTCTCACTAGATTAAATTCAGCTTAAAACTATTTAACTTAGAAAGTAAATGATCCAAAATTTTTGGTTTAATTGTTGTCTTTAAATTACTACGCAGTTAGGCTAGACAGAATCCAACCTTCATACAAGCTGGGGAGCTTACTATTATATTTTTAGGTCCAGAGGTTAAAATTCATTTGCTGGTACTAAATAAAATTTTGAATGGCTATTTGCAGATGGGAAATTCATTTCTTCAAATGCTAGAAGACATATTGCTATATTAGACACTGAAAAATAAAGAGGAAACCTGAGATTTTGTTTACCTTTTAAACATAGCAGAATATTCAAGGTTCAAATATAACAACAATAAAGATGGTTTTTAATTGCAAACAAAAAGAGAGAGAGAGAGATTGAGAAAGAGAAAAATGTGCCTGTATATTTACTCCCCTGGCCTTTCTGCCTCTGACACTGAATACAGGATCTTTCCTCATCCGTGTTATAAACTGACTCTTAGATGAATCAGCAGGGGGATAGGATGGCACCTGTGCAATTGCCTTTTTTTAAAAATATAAATAAAAATCAGACTTCCGTTACATAGGTCGCTTATTTTTCTCAGCTTGCTGAAAATGAAAGCCTGGTTCATCTTCCCTTGTGCCACATCTTTCTTCTCTCACATGAGGCAATCCTCTGATTTGTTTAAATGGAAAGTGTAACCTGTAGAGAACAGCCTGAAGCAGCAGGGGGAGAAAACTTTTAACAGCTGTCTGGTGCCTTGCCAAGGGGCAAAGTGCTCTCATTGGATGAAACCTGTTTTTCTCCTCTTATCCATCGCTTCCCACTGCACGGCCAAAGGCCCTATACAAACAGGCAGATCTGCCAAACATAACACGGTCACACCTCGCCAGCCGTGTGTGCAGCCAGCCCTGGGAGATAGGTGCCGAACCAGGGCTGGCTGCCGGTGGGCTCACCCCTGTCCTTTCCCAATGCACCTGGGCAGGTCCCTTTTCTCGAACACTCCTGTGCTGCTGTTGTTTCCAGCAAGATACTCACATTTTCAAATTTTGGTATAGCTCTTTTCTTTCCTTCTTAAATATTAAACTACCTTAAGAGTTTCTGAACACAGTAGGTGGAGACGCAGATAAGTTCCCTGACTTATTTCCTACAGGAACTGAAGTGGTGGAAATCAGGCAAATGTGAAGAAAGCTGGAGCCCACAAATAAATGATTCTTTACCCTACAGTCAGATGGACTGTGTTACTATGTAGAAAGTAAGAGGACATACATATAGACAAAAATTCACAAGATTTTTAATACCTGAGATGTATAGCTTCAATAGGAATATTTCCCAGGGTTTTGGAGGGAAATAATATGATCATTTATGTCAGATGTATCATTTTCCCACAATTTCTTTTTCTAAGATCTTATTTATTTATTTAGAGAGAGCACGAGTGGCGAGAGAGAGAGAGGGAGAGAGCAAACCTCAAGCAGTCTCCTCACTGAGTACAGAGCCCGATGTGGGTCTCGATCTCTCTACACTGAGATCATGGGCACCTCTTTCCCACACTTTCTCTTTTTCCTTTATGGAATTTTTTTTTTCCTTCCTTACTGTCTTACCTGCTTGGCTTGCTTGACATCTCCAGTTATTTTTCGACCTGTGTGCTACACAGCTGTATGATATCAAAGGAAAAATTCCACTATTTTTAATGTGCTAAAATAACAATATTTAGTTCAAACTGTACTATCTTAAACCTCAGGGAGCAACTCTACCAAATCACTTTCATTTGTGAAAGCAGAGTGGAGACGCGGACCTCAGAGATTGTGCACAGCAACCTAAAGGATAAAGATCTTATCCAAACACTGGCAGTCTGCCAGGTGGAAAAGCTGCCATAAAAAAAAATACGTTGCCAAAGATCATTTTATCATTGTCAATAGAAACCAGGTTTTCCTTCTCTTCTTTTTTCCTTAGATTTTATTACCCTTCAACCTTTTTGTCAGAGGTGAGCAAGGAGGAAAATTGTCACGTTTGCTTCTTTGCTAAATTGTTCATGTCTTTGTTCATCTATATTTTTCTCATATTAAAGTTCCTAATTATTTGAAACGTTGGTATCAAAAACTGTGGCTTGAATGTAATGATACTTCTTTTGGAAATTTGGCTACTTGCATAACTATAGTTACACTGTAGCTGCACGGTCAAAAGAAAAAAATTTTTTTTCTTAAGCTGGAGGGCTGTTTCAAAAATGTAATGCAAGCAAAATCATGCTTTTGCTTTGATTTTAATGATAGACCAACTACCTCAGGCAGTAGAAGCCATAAGCCCACTATGAGTCGCCTTTGACGGAGCCTCCAACGTGCAGCCTGTAATTGGGCAAGAGCTTTGTATCATTTGAGCTCCACATCCTTTTGAGCTGTAGCTTAATCTATTTAATATGGGGTTCCTTCCATTATCCAGTTGACGGATTCCTCTTGGCTGGAGGCTAAGTGCTAGAAACAATGACTAAAGACACTTAGATCTTTAGACCAGCATCCAGTTAAGAATATCCTAAGCAATTACCAAATGGCTAATATTCAGTACCGCTTTGGTGCAGATCTGGGACAAATAAATAGATATCAGGAAAAACTTAGTTTTTTTAAGACCACACATGCGAGATTTCTGTAAAAGATAGAAAATTTCTCAAATTACAAATGGAAAATCATTAGCAGTTGTTTTTTTTTTAAAATACAACTTCTTTGAGATTTCTTCTAATTTAGTGACCCATTATGATTTTATTCCTATAAAACTGAAGGTCAGGGTCACATACTGTGACTAACTCCAGTACATTTAATTCCCTGAAAATGATTCTCTTGAGTTCAAGGATCTGAGAAGTACAGTTTGAAGCCTTGACAAGATTCTAATTAGAGCCTGGTATAAATGGCTCAATTCAATGGAGATTATTTTTCCAACTTGTCTAAATATGAAAATAGGGGAAAAGCAGCGCTTTTTGATAGACTTTCCTTAATGTCACTCATTTTCTTCTCTATGAATACAACATAGAGCCAAAGTTTTCCGTTCCACAAAAATGTATTAGTCCATTAAGAATTCAAATGTGATGACAGAATTGTTCTGAATTAACTTTCTGAATTACAATATTTTGAAATAATAAAATAATTTGGTATGTGTAAGGGTGAATATTTGGTGAAAAAATCGAATTATGAAAGAATTCTCTTTGTTTTCATGTTCTTTATGTAAAGGCACATCAAATTAATTTAATTTGTACTAGTTTGAACTTTTGTGTTTTTCCACCAGGGGGCAGGGTATGCTAACTATTGAATTAGTGAACACAAAAAGCACGCAAGAGGCAATTTCAGACGCAAGTGAAAATTTCTCTGAATGGTTCCTCCACAGATCCTTTAGGGAAAGAGCTGTTGAATTGTTCACAGCATAATTTTCACACCAGTTATTAAAAAAACTAATTACGGTGTAAAACTATTAAAGCTCTTTTACAAGTAATTTTTATCACTTGGTGATTTGTTCCATTTAATTTTTAATAATCATGGGTTTAATTTAAAACTGCAATAATAAATGAATGAAAAGAAATTGAAAATAATGGTTTCTCATATACCCATGTTTATAGATCATTTTTTTCATAGTTATTTCAACTCAAATTTCATGTATCTTCATAGGAAACAGTAAACTTCGTAACAAATCCACTGTGGAAACTTTGGAAAATACGGAAAAATACATATAATTTAGAAAGTTTGAGAAACTTTGGGAAGCCTGAATAAGCAAGGATAATCTGTTTTACTAGGTTCTCTCTGATGATCATTAGCCATTTCACCTGCCAACAAAGAAAGACAGTTTTCTTTTGAGATCTGAAGTTAATTCAAGGAGAGAACAGTTCAAAATACAACAGAAACATCTAGCATGGGGGTTTTATATTCAGCTTTCTGAGATCAGACTTTTGGAAGAAAAGACAATTGCCTTGGGATTGAAATTATAAATTTTCACTTGTGCTAGTGCAGCTGAAAAGAGTATTTCAGGGGCGCCTGGGTGGCTCAGTCCTTGGGCGTCTGCCTTCGGCTCAGGGCGTGATCCTGGAGTTCTGGGATCGAGCCCCACGTCAGGCTCTTCTGCTGGGAGCCTGCTTCTTCCTCTCCCACTCCCCGCTTGTGTTCCCTCTCTTGCTGGCTGTCTCTCTCTCTCTCTGTCGAATGAATGAATAAAATCTTTAAAAAAAAAAAAGAGTATTTCAAAAGCAAAATCCCAAATAGGCATAAAGGACTTAAAATATATACGATTTTGAATTGAGGTATAATTGATGTACTAGTTTCAGATGTGCAAAGTGATGATTTAATATTTGTTTATCTTGAAAAATATACAATAAGTCTAGTTAACATACATTACCATACATAGTTACAAAATTCTTTTTCTTGTGATGAGAATTTTTAAGTATATTCTCTTAGCAACTTTCAAATATGCAATAGTGTTATTAACTCTAGTCACTATGCTGTCCACTATATCCCCGTGGTGTGATTATTTTATGACTGGAAATTTGTACCTTTTGACCCCCTTCACCCATTTTGCCAATCTTGCCCCTCCCTGCCTCTGGTAACCACCAATCTGTTCTTTATATCTATGAATTTGGTATTTTTGTTTTTAAGAGCCACATATAAGTGAGGTCATACAGTATTTGCCTTTCTCTGTCTGCCTTATCTCACTTAACGTGATGCCCCTGGGTCCATCCCTGTTGTCTCAAATGATGAAATTCCATTCTTTTTTATGGCTGAATAATATTCCATTTTAATAATTCAAGTATTTTTGAGAGAGAAAACTGGATTTAAATATATTCAAGGTAAACTGCTTTTATTTATAAGGACATGTGATTTTATATTGATTCTGTTGACCATTCCTTTAATATTATCAATGGTAAGTCTTAAAAACCTTATTATAAGTAAGTATAAATTCCTCAGGTGCGTGAACAATGTCTTTACTCCTCTCCCCATTTCTTTTCAGTGTCCAAGCAAAACCTATGATCCACTGATTAAATCCACCCGAGATTTTCCAGATGATGTCATCAGTTTCATAAAGCGGCACCCTGTGATGTTTAAATCAGTATACCCAGTTGCGGGAGGACCGACATTCAAGAGGATCAATGTGGATTACAGACTGACCCAGATTGTGGTGGATCATGTTGTTGCAGAAGATGGCCAATATGATGTAATGTTCCTGGGAACAGGTATGCTAGAATCAGATTATGCTTTCTTTCAAAAGAATTTTTCACTATTAGACAAAGAAACACTTCAGAAAGATTATTGGTCAAAATCAAACTGAGTAATTATTAGCTAACATCTAGTCAGTATTTCTTAACATTGCATATAGCACAGTCTTTTAAGTGACAGTTATAAATAACTCCCCGCCTCCTTTAGTGTTATTTGAGATTTCAAAATATATTTGTATAACTACAATATGCCCGCTTAGATTAGGTGCTCAACATATTTGTTGATTGACTATGGATTAAAATTAAACAAGTACAGCTAAGCAATGTTTCTTTTCAAACTTCACATTTTCCTCTCTCTAGGGAGATTTTTGATAAACTCCCTCAAAGGATCCCTTCACCCAATTTTGAGAATTGCTGATTGAGTTGACTTAAGATCGCTTTTCAAAAAATTAAGCAGTAGTTTGTAAAGATCTTTAAGTAGAAACTTGTTGGAAATTATTTTTCCTGTCTTTGAATTTTGTGGAGCAAGTATCACTTTCATTATTAGAGCCCATTTTAATTTTTTTGTCTGTCAACTCAGTAATTATAAAACAATTAAAAAATATTTTTCCAGAAAAAGAAATATTGCTTACTTAGTATGTCTCAAAAAAAAAAAAAAAGAAAAGAAAAGTATCATTTCGTAATATCATGTGAATTCTAATGGCAGTAAAGGTAACATGCATCATTTAGACAAAAGTACTTCATCCTGGGTAAATGTTATATGATTTAATGAATCAGGCCTTGCATAAAGAAATAGAAATTAATGGGTTTTCAAGAAATGGACGTTTTTATGGAAATAGGTTGTCAGAACTACAGAACAGTTTTATTTTTTAATATATACTGATTTTACAAAAGTAGGGTTTATCAGGGAGCATGTGTGACACACTTAGAGGGCTTTCTGGGATACCAGTTGTCAAGCCTGATTATGTTGCAGATGGCAATACCAAGACCAAGGAAAGGAAGTGATGCTCTCAAGACTATAGAGATTACTACTGACGTGACAAAATTTGAAATAATTAGTCTCTCACGAGTTCTAAGGAGCTTGCCACTTAATTTGCAGTGCCCATCCCAAAGTATTCCCAGGTCAACATTTCCAGTGTTGTAAATGCCATTCAGCCACTAGGTGGTACTACCTAACTTTTACTGAGAAAATTATAAGGTAACTAAGATGGATAGATTTTCAATTATGACATTTGGAAAACGTATATTTAATATTTTTAAAAGATCCTAGAATCATTTAGAAACAGAGTTAAATAACTCAGACTATTTTGTGTAAATAGGATCATTACCATACTTGTGAATATTCTTCAACCACAGTGCTGGATTTTAAAAGCATCTATTTTGTATAAGTTAATTTTCAAATGAGGGTTTTTTATTCTTTTTTCTAAGATGTTCTTTTGATTTCTTTCTGTAATAGCATTCCACCTTGGAAACTGCAATAGAAGATCCTGTATTTAAGGCATTTTACTAAATGTCAGTTTTTGGTTTATAGTCTTTCAAATTTGGGTTACTCTTTTAAATTAAACTAAAATAATTTTAAACAAAACTTCAGTTTCTAGCCCATTAATAATGTTTCTGCAAATAAAATGTTTGTTGAGTGCACTATAATTTTCCCATGTGGTTGGTTTCAGTGATTTCTCTATCATTTGTTAACATGGTTTTAAAATGTATATATCCTACCTTTCATGGTAAGTTGGATATGATAAGTACTGAATAAATACTTCGTACATTGAGAGAGAAAAAATATTTTAATATATTTTCACCTTTCAAGTTACAAAAAGTTCATTCCTCTTTAGTTATAATTTCAACCAATATTTAAATGAGACATACATATTCCTTTCGCTAGGAATGTATATGTCTTTTAATATTTTCTTTATAATATGTGTTTTATGAGCTAAAAACTATCATGTTTTGGAAGGAGAGAATCCAATCCATTAAGCTTCCCTTCTTGCATGCTTTATTTAATCTGACTTCTTTGAGAGGCATTGAAAGAAAAATGAGGGGAACAATGTGAAGGTTGCTAGGCATATACTTAGAGCCAAACACTGATATAGAAACAGCAGGATCATAGGTCATGTATTTTTTCAGACATTGGGACAGTCCTCAAAGTGGTCAGCATTTCAAAGGAGAAGTGGAATATGGAGGAAGTAGTATTGGAAGAGTTGCAGATATTCAAGGTAAGACAGTCCAGACTTCCAGAAGAAATGGTGAAACCTAACAGCCCTTGGAATAGGAGAGTGTGTTTAAATACATCGTCACTTTTCCTGCAGAAGTCTGTGCACTTAGCTCCTTTATTTTCCTTTTCCTTAAGCAATGGGAAAAAAAGTTTTAAAAGCAACTGAGAATGGAACTCCCCGTTCCTTGTAGAATACCACTAAATTCAGGGCTCCTGGGATTGCCCCTCATTACTTTATTCTCTAAGCATATGGTCAGACAAGTCGCCACAGTAGATGAAAGCCTGGGGTCTCTTTGACTATCCAGATGCTTTTCTACTTTATAAATTTTACTTTTCAATTTCTCCTCAATTGAATTTGAGAAAACTGGAAGAGTGTATAAATCACATGTCCCTGCTTTTCTGTAAGGAATTCTTTTTTTTTTTTTTTAAAGGTTGCATGATAGTAAGTCTTCATTTTTTATGTGTGATACATTCCCCTAAAGAGTTAATAGATCTAAAATAATAGTTTTACAGATTTGGGGGATGTCTGACTTTTAACAGTACATTTGAATTGTCGCATTCTTTGTAGATGCTCAATGACATTTAGTTTAAAATTATTTTCTGAGAATAACATTAGAAATAAAATTGTATTTCTGAGAGGAGCCTTTAAAAAATACATTGTCTCATTCATAGCATTTTTATTGAGATAGTTCATTAAAATGAGCTGTTTCCCTGTGAACATCTATTGCCTTAAAGTCGAGTAGAGCCCCCCCACTGAGAGGAAGGCAAGGTAATTAACAGGCCAAGTTCCACAGGATCCTGTTTACATTGTGATGATAATAGTGGTCAAGGAGTTAACTAGAACAAGATCTGCTATCTGGCATCTACCAAAAACAAAGTCTTGGGTGTTCCTGAGGGAGAAGCTGATGTCAAATATAAGTGTGAACCCAGAAGCCAAAAATAAAACCCCCACAATACATAGGGCACTTTAGAATAAGGTTTACTTGTTGGCTGTTAGTGTCAAGAGAAATTGTTTGCATTCCACTGTTAAGATTAAATAATGAATCTCTTTCCTTCATTAAAAAAAAAGTTATTGGAGAAGACTTTCTCATTTTAACATCTTTCTTTCATTTTTTAATGTATTTTCTTAAACTTTTGATATCTGCTTCTGTTTATTGGTTTGTAAATATTGGCCGGTGGGAGATGAATGAATAGTAAATAGAGAGGTAGATGATAAGTACATGAAAAAATTTTAAAGCATGCCATCCTTTAGTTTGGTACCTTCTGCGTTCATGTTTCTAATTTTGTATTGCATGCACAAAGCCATAATGTCTACAAATAAAGCTAGCCTTAGCTCACATTGCCAAGTCACGTACATCAATCGCTTGCAGTTTTCCATAACAAATGTGCTCATCTGCAAGGAGCACTATAACTTTGCAGAACTCGGCTACTTGAACAAGTGTTTGAACTACTGATCTAAGTAAGAGCAGAACGAGGTAGTAAATAATTATGGAGATGTTCTTGTCAACACTAGTTTGAATTATATGGAAGCGGTTAAGATAAGCAGATTTAGAAGGAGAAGCCTTGTGGGCAACTGGGAGCGATTTTCAATGCGGAGTATTTCTTCATACATTTAGGTAATTTTTCTGTAATAAGATACTTCAAAATAACTATTTTGATACTTTCTATTAAGATAGAATTACCACACATTGGAAGGAAGTAGCAAACATTAAGATCCTTTTCCCCCCTGTGTAACAGACCCTTGAAGTTTACTTCAGCGATCTTTGGTACATGACAAAACAACATATTGGCTGCTATAAAAGACTGTTAATGTTTACTTTATTAACATTTTACTTTATTAACATTTGACTTCTTTTTTCAGCACTCATCAATCATCTTGAACATGGAATTGTCTCTGAAACAGGTACTTTCTAATTTTTGTGTAAAAATTAGCCACAAAAGCAACAAGTTGCTCAAATTCAAGTTCAGTTTAGGGAAAATCTATTGAAGTTGAAAGTTAAATTGTGAATAATGTAAAAAGCTCTAGTTTATTTGTTTCTTTTATAACCTATTAGAGGCCATTGTTGCAGTCCTTACCTTAAGAGAAGTGGAACCAAATATCATTAAGTGATTGATATAGTATCCCCTTCCCTTGGCTCTTGAAAACTGAGTTCACTTACTTTGTCTCTTGAGGATGTGTTTCTGTCAAGGCCATAAGAAATTCATGTAGAATACCAGCCCTAATCACTAAAAATTATTTTTAATCAGGGAATCCAGAAGTTAGACTATGGACTGCAGTGGCGAAGAGCCCAAAAGTCAACCTCCAGCCTTCCACTTAGTATCTGACTCCTGGAATCAATTTCCGTAACGGTGAAGTTAGGGAAACAGAATCCACCTCCTAATAAATGGATACTGAGTGCAAAATTCTAGACAGAGAGTTGGTATATTGTGAAGTAAATGGTAGCTAATAGTAATATTTATTAGATTCCATAGTTCTCAGATATGATACTCAAAATCCCACTTGATTCAAGAGGTTCAGACTTGCATTAGGCTAAGAAAGTTGTGGGACAATGTGTTGAACCATAAGGTATTGCTAACACTGTCTTAATCTACTATGCCTAGTTATGATACAGAGATTATTAGGGAAAAGATCTACAGAGGTTTCTTCTTTGGTCTTTTCCATTAATTTTCCATTAATTTGTCCACTCAACATTTAATTCTTGAAGGCCTACTACTGACCTTGGAGGGTACAGAAATGAATAAATAGCAGAGCCCTTAACTTTCAGAAGCTCACAGTGGAGCCAGGGGATAAAGAAGGAACATGTTGGCAATGCAGAGCAATAGTGGAAGCACATACCGGGGGGACACAGGGGAGTCTGAGAGGGAGCCAGGTGGAGCAGGGGAAGACAGCACAAAGAAGACACATGAACCCAAACTATGAAGGATGTTTCAGTTAACCAGATAAATTCAAAGAAGAGGGGATGAGGAAGCCTATGCCAAGGGGAGGAGGAGAACATTTGGAAAGGTGTGAAGAGTGAGAGACCATGGCTTCTTCTAATAAGTTTGTGGACAATTGGAGCAAAGGGCATATGTGTATGCAGGAGACAAGGAGGCTAGCAATGAATCTGGGATTATAAAACCGAGCAAAATTAGGGGCATCCTTCTATGTCCTCCTAAGAAATTTAAAAATTTTACCTAAGGACAATGAAAACCTTTGAAGATTTTCAGCAGGAATGTGTTGTGATAACATTTTCCTCTTAAGAAGGTCAATGTGGTGTGGCAGTGTGGAGGAGGGACTGAGTCCTGGGGTTGAAAACAAGGCTAAAGCCACAGGAAATATTAGGACACTTACAAGTAATCCAGGAAAGAAATGATAAGACTAAGGTGGTGACAGTGGCAGAGGAGTGGAGAGAAAGAGAAGGAAGTGAAGAGCTCTGTGTACGAGAATGGAGAAGATAACGGTGGCTGACAGGGAGAGGGGACTCAGGGACAACTGCCCTCTTTGTGTCCTGGATGACTGGGGAGGTGCCGCTCACCAAGGCAGGGTAGCAGGGCTAGATTTAGGACAATCAGTATGTCCACTTCGATATTGTTTTCAAGATGCCATTGACTCTTTGGACAATAAGAAAGGCAAAGGAATGAGGATAGAAAAGAGGGGGCACCTAACATTTAATGCAAAGATAGGAATTATCAAAGGAGACCGAAGTCTTAGGTGGCAATAAAGGTGGAGAACAAGAAAAAGTGAAGAGAGTTTCAAGGAAAGTGTCATTCTAGGCGTCAAACACCACAGAGAATTTAAGTAAAACAAATACTGAACAGGGGGCATTGCATTTAGCAACCAGGAAGTCCAAACTGACATTGTCACGGGCTAGAGAGGTATAAGACAGATTTCTGCAGGCTGAGTCCATGTCTGGTGTTTATGTCAATATTTACTTCTCAGGTTTTCCCCCTTTGTTCAGTGTCTGACATGGTCCAAGAGTGCTGACCGTGAGTCCCCAGAAGGCACAGACGCTGGCTCCTCCAACTGTAACATCTGTCTCCCCACCTCCTCCAGCACATGCACTCAAGTGAATGAATCTAGAGAGCAGTGCCTTATTTTCAGGGCTTATTTTCAAAATGTCATTTTATGTGCTAAGTTTTTTAGTATCCTGCAGCCTTTCGTTTGTGATACGGCATCTTTCAAGCCTCCTTAATACCTTCTTCACCGTGATACCAAATATTTTCTCTCCTTCATTTAACCCATTTTCCTTCAGCGATCAGTAAATACTTCATTAGCAAGTGAAATAGTTCAAACCACAAGAAAGTTTTATAAATCCCTTTTCAGTCATCTCTCATGAGCCACAGCAGAGGAAGACCATCAGTGTAGCCTAAAGCATCTGTACTTGATGTAATCTACCAAAGCGCATTTTCAACTATTGAGAAAGAATTTGACGTCTTAATTCCTCAGTCTAACAGCTGGTTTTTGACCTTCTTAAATTACTGCCAAGGTTATTCTAGCTCTAGAATGCTGTCCATTTCAGTGCAACATCATCCAGCCACCATCCTGCCGGGAGTAGAAGGGATTGACTTACCTTGCTCTTTGTTATGTTTCTACACAAGTGCATATGTTCTGTACAAGGGACACCCGAGGAGATAGATTTAGGTCTGTGGTGGGGTATTCAAGAAAGGGAAGTTCTTAAGACTAGTCTGAAAGATGCTTCCAATTCATTTGTTTTGCCTGATTTGTAGCAACAATTGTACATTGGCTCCCGCGATGGATTGGTTCAGCTCTCCTTGCACAGATGCGACACTTATGGGAAAGCCTGTGCAGACTGTTGTCTGGCCAGAGACCCCTACTGTGCCTGGGATGGAAATGCATGCTCTCGCTATGCACCCACTTCAAAAAGGTAAGAGGCACATCGAGTTAAGGGATAGCCTTCGTTTCTACACAATGAATATCTGACACGAATACCTCATCTTAGAGTTTCAAGAGAAAATAGATAGCAAACATGGTCTGCGGTAAGAATATTACAATTCAGTGTTGTTTCACGCTTGTGCATAAAACTCAATGTTGAAGGAGGGTAAAATACAGTGTTCTGACATTCTGAAAAGGGGAGCTTTAAAAGTTCGGATAAATTGTTTGTATTCTTTTCCATCATCTATGTTAAGTACCATTACTAGTTTGTTTTCCTCGACTACTTTGCCCTAGCTTACATTCCTCCCTTTTTCCCTTATTTTAAAATATGTCTATACATAGCCTTACTGTTTTGCAAATAATGTCAGAATACACATGTTTGTTAAAGTGTAGATTATATACAGCCTACAGCACATCTCATTGACTTAGTACAATTTTATTTTTACTACGGTAACTCTAACTTGGCCAGCTTCTGCCACTCAGATATACTTCAACGTTGTTGTTCATTGCTTTATGTGCTCTTAAAAATCATGCTAGTTTGAGCCAACAATACCCAGCTAGAAATTTCTTCTAGACACACATGGACAAAAGCACCACAAAGTCATTCCAGCACTGATCTGGTTTCAGCACTGTTTTCAATAGCAAAATAATTGGAAAGAAACTGAATGCCATCAATATGACTGATGCTGGCTAAATATACTATGATAATAATTTTTAAAATGTGTGTAACAGTAACACTTGTTTTCTATAGCATTGTATTTTTCCTGTAGGTAAAATGTCAGCAAATTGTATATGGTATTTTTTTCTTTTAACCTTTAGGTCTCCATTAACAAAGTACAATGATAACAGGTGAGCATAGGTCAGTCCCACTAGTGCATGCACATTTGTTTCTTGTTTGACAAATCAGTCAAATTTCAAATTCCAGGAATCACAGATTGAATGTAGAGTACAACAGCAGATACTGCTTAAAATTAGGAGACATTTTATATTTCCTGAAATTTCCACATTAGATGTGAATGGAGAGATACCATTATTACAAGTCGAAAGTAAAAAACAATATTTTATTATAGTTTTTGGCTACGAATATACTTAGGATAGTGAGTCCTTGGGGAATATTTTTTCTTTTCTAGAAGCTAAAAAATAAGAGTGCTCATTAGTTGGTAATGAACCTTCAGTTTGATGAATTGACCCTGTTTCTTAAGAAGCCAAGATTTAAAAACATTCTTGACCTTATGTACCTTATACCATCATAATTTTTCTTCTTATATTTCCCAAGACTGTATCTCTGATCTTGCAGACATGCCACTGTGATATTTTCCCTTACCTTAACATAACGTGCTCGTGAGCCAAAAATGTATATGATAGATGAATCTTGTACAGGGTTATCACCTGGTCAGC